>NC_143551.1:21492500-21792500 GCF_054136105.1 Typopeltis vanoorti
TGTCTTCTGCACTAAATCAATGTTTCAAAGATGAAAGGCAAGATGTCATAAGATGATATACACAGAATATCTTATTTTTTATTGTGTTCATGTCCCAAGTGGGTACTTTTTATTTCTGGGGAACTTTTTGTTTAGAAGCGGGAAGACAGGGACTAAGGGAATTATCCCATTTCCATGCATTTTCAGAGAGCAGACGGCAGCGACGAACAGGGAAATCAACTAATGGTTTGAGAGAAAATTAAGAAAATCCAGGAAATGTGCAAAATGGGAGATGCTTGGCATTATTTTCCAACTTTCGCAATGACACATTCAAAAGGTTATCGAAACAAAAATATAACTGGAAAGACGTTTATATTAAACTAAAATTCCACCGAAGTTTACAAAATAGGAGCCTCTTCATCTTCTGCGCGTTTTTCCCGTTTCCATTGCAGGGTCTGCGTGCGTGCACGACTTTGTTAGTACAACCCCCAGCTGGTCTGTCGCCGAGCCTGCCGCTGAGGGGGGGGGGGTTACAAAATAGGAGCGGGAAGACCGAAAGTAGAAGACGATTTACGGTTAAATAATTTCTCATATTCTATCACGACATTTTCTTCTTCGCATATAACATATGAAGGGATGTAGCAGATGTGTGCTGTCACATCGTAGGATTGCTTTCCATACGACTGCGAATGTTCATAGTGGAAAATTCCAAGGCTGGTTTCTACGGACTCAAATCCCATGGCCATGATAACACCTTGAAGTCGTTTTAAAATTATTTTCACTCGAAGAGCCTTTAGTTTTATTAATTTATCGAAGACTTGACAGAAAAGCTATTTAGAGTGAGTAAGTTTTGACAAATCACAGTGCTTGATAGCAAGGCATGTACATGTTTGGGCAAGTTAGCTTTTGAGAAGATATCTCATTGTCTTGGTTTGACCTCCTGTTATTTGTTTTGTCTCTTGTGACCTTACCTGACCCTCCGCTATAACTCAAAGAAAGGAGTAAAAGAAATAAAGAATTACGCAAGAAAGTGATGAATCGAGTGAAAAACCTTTTTTCGATTTCATTGTGATCTCCACCGGGGGTGCTGAAACTTATGTTTGCTAAGTGAACATTCAAAATCAGCATTCTTACCACGAATTGCATAATGTGATGGCTGAAAATCCGAGGGTTTAAAATAGTTATCACGTGATCCAGGGCAAATATCACTCGACCATAATGCAATGAGACGTAATAGATGTTTTTCAAGTGTTATTACGGATTTTAGGATGTACAGACATCCATCAAAAAGTACGAGTCGTGGAACCTCTTTGGTACGCTGTTCAAGGAGAAATGAGTGACTTCGCAACAGTGAAATGCCTTAAAAAAGTAGACGTATGTCAGACAGGAATGAAATATCTTGCGAATGGAAACGTCACTATGGAAACGCATTCACCCACTCATTCCTGTTTGTCTGCAGTATTTGGCCAAACAATATATGCCACGAATATTACATTCTCTGTAGTCAGTCATATGGATTCAAATAAGTGTTTCCGCTTTCTTGAATATGAAATGATGCTGACATAAAGCTGCACAAAGATGCAAAAGGAGCAGCTATTGAAATATTGTGTTAAATGGTAAGAACTCTAGAAGGAGTTGCCCATCGAATGGAGAATATTATTATTATTATTATTATTATTATTATTATTATTATTATTATTATTATTATTATTATTATTATTATTAAGATAGACCTCGAGGAAGTCAGGACTCATAGTGGCAGGCAACATATCACGCATTTGCAATCTCGCATTTGCTGACGTTTGTCTGCCTGCTAGTCTGCAAGTATGTCTTGCAGAAAGAAAGGGTCCTGCTTCAGGGAAAGCGTCCCATTTCAAAAAACACATTTTCAGATAACAAATGAGAGCAGTCGCTTTTCTTGACGCAGTCAAGGTGATTCACAAGGATAACCAATCAGAGGTAAGCTGCTCTGATTAACTATTATTAACATTTCGCTGACAGTTTCTATAAAAACGCGTATCCCTTGTCATTGTGCAGGGGAAATGAGGGACATCTTCATTTAAGTAATGATTGTTTGCCAGTCTTAAGTACATTATTTCTGTGCACTGGGGATTTCAAGGATTGCGAGAGAAAAGCTACAAGACACCACATAAGAAATGGTGCAAAAAAGCAAAAAAGTGAGTTTTGTGATTTGTTTTCATAATAGAATGATGGAATTAGTCAACCACAAGCATACAAAGAACAAAAAGAAAGAGTTTCCAATTTTAATAGGGGTGAGTGTACTTCGTGGCTTTTATCCGATCTCATACTCGATGGGGTGAATCTTCAATACCATATTCTTTCCCCATTGGTTAATCACAGAAATGGTCCCTTGTGGCCGGAGTTCTTTGTAAGACATGGTCGCCTTCCATGTAACGATATATCAAGACGACATTAATGGCCTTAATGCTCCACTTAAGACTCCGTAACAAGGAGCATCAGAGGGCAAACAAACACAACGGATCACCCAGAGCGACGATTTGTTTTGTCTCTTGTGACTTTACCTGACCCTAGAGGAACGAAATATCTGCAATAAGTCAAAGAAAGGAGGGATAGAAAGAAAGAATTCTGGAGGAAAGAGATGAATAGAGTGGAAACGTTTCTAAGATTTCATTATGATCTTCACCGGGGTGCAGAAACTTATTTTTACTAAGTGAACATTCTCTGCTAAGAACAAATATGATCCTTAAATATCTCTGCTGGGTCATGAACCGTTGTATATTTCAGACGACAGCAATGGCATGTGCGTGTTTCGGAATGATTTGTTAATTTTGCGTCACGTGCAGCCTATCGCGTTTTCCTCGAATGTCAAAGTTGTCTTTTTTTATAATAATTTTAACAAGAGGAAATCAAGCAAGTTTTCTGTGATTTCAAGCATCTAATATACTGGATGCCCAAAACTTACGAACAAACACCACTTCCGAAGATTACAACCGCAAATGCAGACGAATCAGCTCGGGGAAAAATTGTATAACTAAAGATTTTGAGCAGAAAGCGGGACCCCCTTTCTGCTCGAAATCTTAAGTTATACATGCAAATTTTCGAACCGCGCGCAAAAGCATCGCGTGATAGCACTAGACAGGATAAAAGGCAAAAGGTTGAGCTAAGCGAATTGTGTTTGAACGAAGCTCTTTTCGTGAAGGAATAAAGTCGTAAACCTGGATATCTTGTAATGTCTCAAAGACATCACTAGATGATTTCACGCAGGGAAGAATTGTGGGAAAGCTTCAAGGAGTCCACAGAATTAATAATATTGCCAGAGAGTTTGGAATCTGACATAGCGTTTTTTCCAGGCTCTGGGAAGCATTTCAGACCAATGGAATGTGTTCAAGACGCTTGCGACAAGTACGCCCATACTTGTGTACGGACGAACATCTGAGAGACGTTACATATACCAGAACTAGAGACAGAGCAATATCTAATCACATTCCTAATTCTGCGAAACCTAACACTGAAGATTCCATCACTCATCCAGGGATCTGGAACAGAAAATATTTTTATATGTTAAGATGAGCAGGAGAGAAGAATTGTGGTCAACAATCGTACACGAAATGATGCCAGTACATACAAACAATACTATGGCATCCAGAACGCTATACGTTTCAGCTATACGTTTGTAAGTTATTTATAGCTCCTCTTGTAATGTATATTTTTTTATGTATTTCCTTTTCATGTTATGCATCCGATGAAATCTTCTATGAAAACGAAACTTTGCGCTTAAAATAATATATAGTAGTTTTTCTTGAATTTGGGTATCTCATACACGCACGCACGCACGCACACAGTGATGCAATACTGGTATATGATAGACCTTCATATATCAGTATTGCATTATATGAAAAATGTTTGAGAGATTTCTTCTTATTTTAGCGATCAACTTAAATGTGATATTTGAGAGACAGGATCAGGTATAAAGTGTTGTAGAATCATCTTGAAAATGCCAAAGAAAACTTGAAATCAGTTTCAATTTTCTTTCTGTTTGTGACGTAGAACGAATCGTTGTTTGCATACTACAAATCCTGCCATCATTTGAACAGCATGAGTTCCGATTTTGTATAAAGGTTTTGTCTCTCACGGACTAAGCGATATCATTTTCCATCTAATTATATACTACACCTCTCTTGATGAGAATGCATTTTCCAATTGAATCAAAACACAATCTGATAATTTTTCGTTACAGAGTAAACACTAAAAAGTAAGTGTGGTCTTAGGCTAAACCAGGATAAGCTTCCTCTGCATCCCAGAGCAGCAATGCAAATCACACCCATATTGGAGATTTAAATGCCAGATAACGTTCGCAAGGCAGTAACTATAATCGACGTGAGCGGTTTATTGTGATTCGACTTTCCGTACCACAGCTTTTCAATGATTGTTTATTATGCGTGCAGCATCTCCTTCATGAGAGTGGAGATGAAGTTGATCGCGAGCATCCCGTATGATGGAAAAGACGTCTCATTTGATTTTTATCTGAACTGAAAACATGTGCTTGTATACATCGATCTGAGTTGTGTTTGTACATCTAATCGACCTGCTTTATCCGTCTACAACCCCCCCCCCCACCTCTCCTTTGAAATATTTCATCCCTTTCTAACGAGAAAGTGAAAAGAAATGCAATATTTTAAAGAAAATTTCAGGTGAGAATAAAACAAAATAGACTAAAACCCGAAGATAAAGTTCATCGCGATCTATACAAGATTTAAAAGCAAGTTTGTGAATTAAAAGGACAAAAGAGTAAACTGTCAGAATAACTGTCATTGCAAAGGGACAGCGAACAACGATAAAGTTAATTGGAAAAATAAAATTCATAGTAATTAGCCAAATAATGAATTTAACACGAAGACGGTAAGTAATTGATAAAATTCATGAACAGAAACGAAGCGCGCGCACAAACGTTACTCAGGAGGCTATTTAAGTCAGTTTGCTGTGTCCGTAATTACCGTGCAGGGTTAATGCACGCTCACCAACTTCTCAACATATATTAAGTGCTCTTGCGGTGTAGCAGCCCTCATTTTCTCTCCCTGGTTCTGTGCAGTGTGAGCATTAGGTAATAAATCATTTAATCATAACGTGTCAGATGCGTCTAACAGCCGAGCTTCGTAATAAAGTGGAGCGTTTCAAGTGCCACACAAACAAACCCACCGGGTAACTTACGTGTTCGCTCTTTCATGTATGATAATAAATGCGGACAGTCGGTGTTTTGTAGTTAAAACTTTGTAAATGACCCATATTAATCCTCGGCTCGCAGTAGTAACAATTGCAACGTAGTTCGCAGTATATCTGAGAGATATATTCATTACTAGTATGTGCTAAAATGCAATAAAACATAAAGAAAAAACACTGCAAATATAATACATGATGGTACAAATTAAGTGAATATTGAATCCAACATTATTTCATAGCCGAATATAGAAACTACAAGAGTTTCGTGCCGAATATATAGAAACTAAAAGTTTCGGGGGACGCAAGCATTAGCAACCTTATGGGCAACTCGTAGTAAAGGTGGAGTAAGCTCCACATCACTTTCCTTAGTATTTTCAATAAATGTAAAGCACATCTCCTAGAGGACATGTATGATAAATAAGCCTTTGGCTCTCTATTTCACTAATACATGATGGTTTATTTATTTTCAGTTACAATCTATAAATTATTGAACAAAGAATAAACAACAACAACAACTAAACCATGCCATACTGACATCGGAGGTCGCGGTATCTCTCAGATACAATTTACTGTCAAATATCACAAACCTTTACATAACATGCGTTAAACCAAATTGACAACAAAAAACAGTGCGGAATATCACTTGTAACGTATGAATGCACAGCAACTCATGACCTCCAAGCTATACACTGAATTGTGTAAGAATATTTATAATAAACATTTTGCATGTATCTGTCAGATCAGCTGCGAGCTCCCGAGGGTTAAACATTGTCTAACCACATTTTTCATTCCTCAGAGGTTTCCTACGTTAATTCAGGCCTCTTTTTGAATTACTAATAAACATTATAACACAGAAATATTCAGATTAGTTTGAGTTTCCTTTCGAACTGATCAAAGTGTGCGCCTATTCGCTTCCCTCATTGCACCTGACATGGAGCCCTTACGAAATGCGCGTGCTTTCTATAAAAATGAAATGATCGTTTTCCTTTTATGGAAGAGTTTTATCGTTCAGTGTTCTGCTCTTTAAGATTTCAGGATATCGCCAGATGGAGCCACATGTGCCGTTTCATAGATTCTTTAAAAGAGAGTCATTGCGATCGTGTTTACTACATGCTAAGCCTCCCTTATTAAACGGGTCGCTGAAGTGGAAAATCGCATGAGTTAGCGCACATAATTAAAGCGGTGACTTTCAGACTCGTTTATTAGCGCATAAATTTCTTGAGGTGTCGTTTCGATTCGAAGTAAAAAGAAACGTCTGCCTGCCACTTTCAATTTTCCTGAGAGGTCAACAACCTCCCAGCTGATTTTTCTTGTCTCACTGTCTAAATTACTTTGGACAAACGCCTTCTCATATTAAAGAACAGAGTTGTGAGATTATTGTGGGAAGAAAAGACTGTTTAAATCACTTGGAATATTCATGATAAAAACGATCTGCTTTATTCCGATGTAGCTTTTAAGTTCATTTCTTTGTGTAAATGTCCATCTTCTAGAGTGCGAGAGGAATTCAGATTCCATTCCTCTCTTCATTTTTTATCCTGCGTTTTGATTGGTCACACGTCTGATCAAATTTAGGATGCGAAGAGTCTTCATGATGTCTTTTCAAATAAAGGTAAGTTGGTCGGTTTCATACGAATATGGAAGGTTTTTCCGTAACTTAAAACAGCCAAACTAGCCGCAGAATGCACTTGATTTACAAACAAAATTGCGTTAAATACCGACAGCAACATAATAGTTTAATATGATGTTATTATTCCTTACTGGTTTACTGCCATGCGACAAATAATAAAAATCTCATAAATGGCTTCTGATGATGAGCTCGCTTACGAAGTGAAAACGGCTCTGATTTCCATTTCGTTTCGATTTCTTTTATTTCACCCGAATAATTTTAAAGCAATTTATTTTTATTTTTTAATAACCAATGAAATCGTTTAACTGCTGATAACATGCAAATATATTCAGAAAAAAACTAAAAAACGTCCTTGGAAATAACATGCAAATATATTGGAAAACACACACACACACACACACACACACACACACACACACACACACACACACACACACTGATCACACATATATATGACTTGAAATCCGGTCGGGATCTAGTCACTGTGTTAATCATGTACACGGTCAATGCTTTCCTTTCAAAAAGGTAAATTGTTAGCTGAATTGCTCAACTTTAAAAGGACACAAATGAGTTGTTATTATTATTATATGGACAACTCCATGGAGTTCGAAGACTCATCGCGGGAAACCCAATCTATTACCCTCTCCTTCAATCTATTAACGGACAAAGCAATCACAACTAATTCTGGCAACCCATTCCACTCAATCACAACTCCCTAACAAACAGTCTAGTCCTCACACTCTTGCTAACCACACCTTTATTCAATTTCCAGGGATGATCCCTTGTTCTGGCCCCTCCAGTCAAATTATTTTCTCTGCATCTATCCTATAAAACCCTTTAAGCAACTTAAGTGTTTTTATCATATCCCCTCTATTTCTCGTATCAATTAACTCCTGCAATCCACACACCCTCAATCTATCCTCATAGGGAACATTCCACAGGCCTCTCACCATGTTGGACACTCGCCTCTGAATCCTCTCCACTTCATCCACAAGAAACCCAAGGGACCAGACTTGAACACAGTAATCCAGATGTGGACCTTATAAAGAGGAATTACACCTTCCTTATCTCTAATTGAAATGTGTGTTTTCAATAGCCAAATAATCTTATGGGCAACGTTAGCAATGTGTCCTCTAAACTTTAACTCTCTGTTTACCCCCCCCCCACCCCCAAATATCTAGCTTCATCTATTTCCTGAAGTACAGTGCAATCAATGTGATATGCGGATTGTAATCCATTTGTCCAAAAATGCCATTTTATCCCAAAATTATCCAAAAGAGAGGGAACTCATAAAAGCTAACCCTAGCTTCGAAGTAAGGTGAATTAGCTGGCCTCATTTAACCAATCCTCATAATCATAGACTGCAATTATCGTAATGTATATGTCAGTACCGTATAAAATAATAAATGATGATCCTGATATGAAAAAAGAAATGTGTGTTTATATTTAAAGAAAAAAATATTATGAAAAAAATAAGCTTCTTTAAACTACGTACAGAATTTTGTACAGAGCATAAAAATGTAATATGTCTTAATTGTACATATGTAAATACTCTGTATGACAATAATATAAAAAATATTATTATTAAAAATGTTATATAGAATAGAGTGTAAAAATGCAAAAAAAACTATAATAATCATCATGTTAATATATATATATATATATATATATATATATATATATATATATATATATATATATATATATATATATTATTTGTATGTATATATGTAATTAATCTGAGAAATAATAAAATGTTAAAAAATTATTATTATATTAATTATTCATTATACAAAAAAGTTCTAAATAATCATCATCGTTAATATTAGAAGAACATGTGTTGTTTTACATTATGAGAAGAGGTCACTACCCAGACCGGTTTCGACCTTTGTATAGGTGAAGCGGGCTCTAAAAATAAGACGATTCCGAACGATCGTCCAACTCAGCGTTGTTCCACTCAGTGACAGGCTCACCCCATCACCGAGAAGAACTTCTCAGCATTGGCTCTACCCAGTGGTAGGCTCCCCCCACCACCAAGCAGAGCTATAATCTCAGCGGTGGCCCCACCGAGAGACAAGCAAATACCTATCCCCAAGCAGAGCCTCTCAGAACCCAAGCCTAACCCGCACCGGTTTCAACCCTCTTTGAGGTCCTATCAGTGAGGGAGGTAGATCTGGTTAATACTATGGTTTAATTGAACCGAACTTACATACCTTTACTATACGAATTGCCAGAAAGGTGTACCCATATATTATTACTACGATAAAGTAAAAGAATAGTAAAGGTATGTAAGTTGGATTCATTTAAACCTTGGTATTATCCAGGTCTACCTACTCACTGCTCAGACCTCAATAAAGGTCGAAAAACCAGTCTGGGTAGTGACCTCTCCTCATAATGTAAAGCAGTAATGCATCTCCTAGGAGCTGTGTTTTATATTTAAGAACATGTGTTGTAAATATATAGGGAAAAAGTTGGAATGTCACTCAAGATGATTATTGTATATGTGGAAATATTTTAGAAATCAATAAAAATATTATTATTTTTAAAAACATTAACGACATACTAAAGATTATTCTACACCTTGGTTCATAAAAGTTCGAATATTCAATACCGTCCCTAAACATAACATAATATAATACATAAAATATTTCAATCTTTTATAGGTATATTTATACACCATATAAACACACCACCAATAAATTTACAAAGTACCAAAATGGTATGATATCATACCATTATGCTAATTACTACAAACGAAAAATCTTGTGTGCAGTATTTATTACTTAGACGTAAGTCATCTGTTATTTGAGCTGCGAGTTATTCAATATGGGATATTTAGAAGCAAATGGATTCGGTCAATAGCGCTTGTGCTTTCCCAATGAATAACCATTTGAGATCTAAACCGAAAGCACCCTTAGTGGTTATTCATTGGGAAAGCACAAGAGGATATTAACGACTCGAAAAGATGTTAAGCCAGTGAAACCTAATCTAAGCACTAATAACATACAAACATACGAGATACCCCGGGCTTTAAAGCAGGTTATACGAGAACAGGGAAATCAAGAAAATGATTCATACGAATGACGCAGTCAGTTAATCGTGTGATGATCTCCCGAAGAACGAAATGCAGAGTCAAATATAATACGGTGATTGAGATCCATTGAACAGATCGCCGACTACAAGGCCACATTTGTAATCTATCTTAAATCATAAGGCTTACAGGTTGTTATAGCAACAACATTACCTTGAATACCCTTGTATTCAAGGTAATGTTGTTGTGTGATGAGGTGCGTAATAGAGCTTGAGATCATTTTTAAACCCTGTACAGATCTCTCAGACACATCGAATCCACTAAACTAGACAGGTTCTTATCACATGAAGAAAAGTGTACATGATATACACACCCTCTCCTTCACCTACTTGAACGGTTTCATAAATTACTTCGATCTTATACACTATGAAGTAATTTCATGCTCACAACCAACCTCATGCTCTCCTGTCATGTGTTACAACTGAGTAAGCTCGCAGTTTTGTGCACGTGCTCAACAATACATAACAGCTACGAATTCCATTGTTGACTTATTTGGGTTCTTTCTCAATTTTATGGAAAGAGGGATTTTTTAATAGTTAATTCAGATTTGTGTAAATAATAAATCAGAAAATATAACAATTGAAATGCAAATACCGACGGCTGGTCAAAAACCACTCTTGAGACATATTGCATAGTAATTAATACATCAGGCTTCTTGAAGGAATTACCATCAGATCTCCGGTTAAATATATTTTATGTTACAGTGCACTTTAGTATTCTGGAGAGATGATACAAATAAGCCATGATGTAAAATTCTTGGCATTTATTTTAACGATCACTCATAAATTATATTAGAAATATCTCCTTACAAGGATATCTTTCACAAGTATTTTCTCTAGGGTTGCTATAAAATATATTATTTTACCATGAGCCATCACATGAACATTTTCCGATATCTCACACCAGGGTTTTATTGAAGCTCGTTCAGTTTCTATACATGGACGCAATGATGGATGATGATATCATTTACAGTTATTGCAACCACGGCAAGTGTGTGAGTGTACTCGTTCGCTGAAAGCATCTACAACAATATTTAGCAAACAAAACCGATTACTTATAATTCAAATTTAAAATTACTTGAACTGATCTGTCGTAAGTAAGTTTCCTCAACTACGACATATTCTTGGCAGTAATAAACCGAATTCTATACATAAAATATAATACAAGAAAGTCACTTCGAGAAGTCTAGAACCAGACAAAGTGGCAGTTTGACTTTCTTTTTTATTTAGATATCCTTCGATCTAAGAATATGTTTAAAGATTTTAGCATGTAATTCTGGTGCAGAGATCTTTAATTTCAGTTGTTGACTTTTCAGACCTCAACAAAGAAAAAAAAACTCAAATAAGAAACATTCGGGTTTTCTGTGGTGGAATTTCTTCTGAAATGAATATTAGACTAACATTTTATTGCGTTCTATATTACGGATCATTCTGCTTCACATCACACCAGTAAATGCAGCTCTCATCCACGAAAGTGTTTTATATAAGCCTTATATTACATTTGTACCTTCAGTAGGCTAAGTATTTTTTTTTCTATTACATATGGACGGAACCCACACACACACACACACATACACACACGGCGGGATTCGTACCAGCAGCCTGTTATTTGATGAGCGAGTACGCTAACCACTCTGCCAACCAGGCCAGAAATCTTTGATAATAAAATATTTAGTCTTCTATCCACCGTCCATGTCACCATTTCTTGGTCACCCCCGCTGTAATGATAAAGAGGAGAATACGAAGATGAAGAAGAAAATTACTTGTTCGAATTAGCTACCATCACCAAGAATTCAGAAATGAAAAGGAGCCCATCACATTTTCAGATGTGCGATGGAGAGCTGAAAATATTTTCTCCATAATTCCTCTGTCTGTTCTTGAAGTATCGAAATTACCTTTTCGTGAAGTAGATAAACTCTGCTTCGCTTTGTTTTCTTTCGATCATAGACATGTTCATGAATAACTTGATTTCTTCGGTAATTAAGACTGGGAAATCAGGCACTAAAATTTATCAATCTTTTTTCTTTGTTTATTCCTTGTCCTCTTCTTGGACCATTAATCATCTTCTTTAGTGATTTTAAGCATTTGTAAGGGAGTCTACTGCTGTTGCAATGTTTTAGCTGGGATCAACATACAAATCAATACTTATTAAGGAAAAAAGCGAGGTAAGTACTTACATAAGAAAACTGGAAAACAAGCAATTTAGTTCAAACCAGATCGGATTTATCCGATAAAAAAAATTACTTCAGTATTAAATTATTCCAAAATATGATAAAAGAACAAACGAACAGTTTGATGATTATTCAGTAGAATTAAACCCTCATCAAACTACGCTTTACAAGGTTATCTTATAAAAGTGGAACTGTCAGTGCACGCTACAACACGTATATTGCAGTATATTACAAAATTCCCTGATCATCTGAAAATCAACGATTTCATTCAGCTAATGGGAATTATTCAGAATGTTGTCACGTATTCAACTATTGCAATCAGATAAATAAGAAACATAGCAGCAAAATAAATCAGGTGTATCGATAATAATATTTTCATCATACATTTAACAAGCTCAGTAAATCAGTCTAGAGCCCTATGATTTCTGGAATAAAGAACAAATAAATATAATAAATATAAAATGAGCAACTGATGTTCTTCTGTCAGAAAGAGAATGAAAAGAAAAATAACTCCATTGTGATTTTAGTGTTGTAGTAGTAGTACTTTCGATCGAATAATGATATTAGATCTTTATTGTTGAGGATTTTTATTTTTTGGAGTCCTCGTGACAGCCGTTTTTATCTCTCAACAATTTTATTGTTGTTATTGAAAGGTAACAATGAAAACCTGATTCATTCATTATTATTATAGCTTATAATTCAATAAATAAGTAAATTTTAATATGATTCTATAGGACCCGATTGACTTTTGAGAAAAAGTCAATCAGGTCCTATAATAAAGAGAGAGAGAGAGAGAGAGAGAGAGAGAGAGAGAGAGAGAGAGAGAGAGAGAGAGAGAGGCTGCATTTTATATAAGAGATTGTCCTTATTTAAATAGTAAACTGGTACCTATGCATCTGTAGACTAATCCGTTATTGAATACTAATCTGGTGGGTTAATTAATAGATAAAGGTACCTAACTTTGATAAAGAATGCAACTTAAATTTTCTCTAAATCCCCGATTGTGCTGAATATATTTGCCAAATATTATTCGAAAAAAAAATATTTCTTCGCATTAGAACAATTGTCGGAATAATTTTATTCACAAATTTGCTTTGTTGGTCTTAAGAGCCAAGAGTTTTCACATAAAGTAATGAATAGCCTCCACACGAACATGAAATCATACCTTCTTCCATTCAACGAAAATGATTCAGAAATACAAGTCGTTTTTTTATTTTAGATTGTATCAACATTCAAATCAATCTTATGTCCTACGTTTCCACCTCAGTGGAAAATAAGTCTTATTGCATTCGCATAAATAAGTAACTATTGTTAAAATAAAATAGCTTAGCTAAAAGATGTAAGGGGATGGAAAGAAACAGAAAAGGACAGAGAAATAATGACAAAAAGAAAGAAAAATAAAAATGTAGTTAAAGAGAGAAAGAGAAATTCCACCCTTCCTCAGGCGATGCTTGATTCTTCTAATAGAAGGAACATTTTTCATCGCTATACAAGCAACAACATTGAAAGTGTCCACACGTTTCCTTTTGTAGACACAAATGCAGACAATAAATGTGATAAACAACCTCCTACAAGTGGAAGGGAAATTACAACGGAAATGTTGCTTTGTCGAGATATTCAGAAACATCTTTGAAGCATTTCCCGTTGCTCATGACAAATTGCTGGCTGTATTATTTTTATACTGGACCATCAATAGCAAAAGTCACCTTGCATTGACACAAACGACACTTCTAACCTTCTGAAGGTTGCGATATTGTACAGAAAGAGAAGATGAATAATCCTTTTCAAAGCACCAATAAAATCGGGTCGATTGAGGAGGGTCTCACTTCCGACATTATTCGCTCTGTTGAAAAAACAAACAGAAAATCGCAGATGTCTGAACGTTGTTTACAAGCTTCCATGCATTCTTATTTCAATTTGAATTGTAAAAGACACACCAACTTCAGTATCTCACTGATCGTCTCGGTGTTTGTTGGTTTTCATGCAGAATGACAGCGTGCAGCTTGTTTCATCCCGTTTTTTTTTGTTCTGTCTTCTCTGAAAACAGACGGGACATTACGTATGCGGTTATCAGTGAATCAGCTGATGCGTTTAAATTCCTCATTTATGAACGGATTCTGAAACATTTTTGAGATGTGAGATTTTCAATGCGCGATCTGTTTTTAATTGCAATTCTTGTGCTTTGTTTAGCAGCATATAATTAAATCCAAATTATTCTTCAATGTACTGAAGCAGAAATTAAACAAATTATTCTTCAGTGCATTGATTGAAGTCGGTTTGCATTCGTAACAAAGCTAGATGATCATTTTTCGAAATTTAATTCTTTCCTAAGTTGTATAAAATAATTGTGTCTAACCATTTTTGTATTAATTATGACTATTTATTTGTCATTTCTTGAAATCTGTGTAATTATTATAACATTAACGTTTTGCAATCCAGATACATTATTCTCAGTTTTTACGTCATAAAATGTAATTGTCATGTAAGAAAATATATCTGCATTTATTTGTATATGAAATTATATCTATTAAACTTTATAAATATTATAACATTTATAAAATGAAATGAGAAAAATTATAAAAGTTGCAATTCTTCTTCTATGATATCAAAATAATTTTAAAATGTTTAAACACCACTTAATATTTAACATATTGAAAATATAATTTCTACTTTAAATGTAGGCATTTAAAGTAGAAATTAAATATATATATATATATATATATTTAAAGCAGAATTCTGCTTTAAATATAAATATAAATATAAATATATATATATATATAAATAAATATAAATAAATAAAAATAAATATATATATATATAAATATATATATATATATATAAATATAAATATATATATATAAATAAATAAAAATAAATATATATATATATAAATATATAAATAAATATAAATAAATAAAAATAAATATATATATATATAAATATATATATATATATATATATATATATATTTATTTAAAGCAGAATATATATATACATATGTATATATATACAGAGAGAGAGAGAGTAAAGAAACTGACTCTGCGTGGTAAAGACAACCAACAAGAATTCTCTCGATATGCAAGTAAAAGAAAGAATGAATATGAAAGAATAACTCTTATAAATCCACATGGCTGGGGGTGACAGATACAGAAGAGATTGTTCAGTTATTGAGCGCCACTTTCGTTAAATGCTATCAACCTGATGAACGCAACACAATGCTCACTGTTACCTCTTCACTAGATGAAGAAACGCAGGTGTATGAGGCCGAGGTATTAGAACTGTTGCACAAACTGAATAAGAATTTAACTAAAGGAACTGATGGAATATCAGCATGTGTGCTAAAAGAGTGTTCAGCTGAACTGAACATTTCATTGACCAGAATGTTTAATATGTCTCTCAGAACAGAGAAGATTCCGCAGAAATGAAAGGAATGTATGGTAATTCCATTGCATAAAGGTGGTGAAAAGACTGACGTATCCAGCTATCGACCAATTAGTATCTCAGGATTGGTGGTGAAGATTTTGGAAAAATTGGTTAGGGCTAGCATTCAGAAATGGGTTTACAGTGAATCTCTGCTTTGCAATGAACAACATGGGTTTACTAAGGGAAGATCATGTTTTAGCAATTTGCTCACATTCTATGACAATGTTACCATTGAACTAGACAAGGGGAATGGATACACCATGATACTTTTCGAATTTGCTAAGGCTTTTGACAGAATACAAAATGGAAGACTGCTGAATAAATTGGAGAAAATGGTTTTGGGTTATACAACATTAGCATAGATAAGAGGATGGCTGACTGATAGATAACAAACAGTGGTATACGGGAGGTCTGAGTCTGCAAGGTTTAAGGTAGCACATGGTGTACCACAAGGAACAGTGCTTGGTCCACTGTTATTCAATCTGTACATTAATGATATTGGGAAGGATTTGACAAGGAACGGATTTCACATCAGCAAATAACATACAGTTATTTGCTGATGATGCAAAGATAGGCAAGGTAATCATGAATGCAGCTGATATTCAGTCCTTGCAGAATGATTTGCATAAGCTGGAATTGTGGGCATGGGTGTCAGTTCAATGTCAGTAAATGTTGGAATTGTGGGCATGGGTGTCAGTTTAATGTCAGTAAATGTAAAGCCGTTCACTTCGGCGTGAATAGATATCCAATGTCGTATTATATTGGTGGGATTAGGCTAGAAGAAACTGATGAGGCTAGGGATCTTGGAGTGTTAATAGATAGGAAGTTGAAGTTCAGGGGCCATGTGGCAAAGATTGCAAACACAACTCAAAAGATAATTGCAATGCTGAAACGAACGTTCACATGTAAAGATAAGGATGTTATTTTGCCTCTTTACAAGGCCTTGATAAGACTTCACTTGGACTTTTGGGCGGAGGTCTGGTCTCATGGGTTGCGTTGAGATTCTGATATATTGGACAGAGTACAAAGGAGAGTGTTAAAAATGATATCAGGATTGTGGAATATTGATTATAAAGACAGGTTGAGAATTCGTAAATTAAAGATACTAGCAAATATGAGAAAGAGGGGTGATACGATTGAGACTTACAAACTGCTGAAAGGGTCATATAGGATTTCAATTGATGGGATTTTTCAATTTATGGAGGGATGATTTACAATTGTAAATACTGATTATGAACATAGGCACATCCACCAATGGACCAAGCCCCATCACCAACTGAAACACACCCATACCATTACCGAGGCTTCACGAAACCTGATAGTTGGATATGATGCAGTCCTGCGGGAATCGTTCCTTAGATAATCTCCTGATCCAAACATTACAACAAGAATGAAACTTGGAAACTGTTTGCAAGGGTGATTCGTCGCTCACCAGAACCTTGGTAATAAAAAGGTAGGATGTGCTGCATTTCTGCACAGTACATAATGTCAAGAAGCCATGTTCAGCGGAACTGAAAGACTTTCAACGTGGGACGGTATTTGGGTGCCACATCAGTGGCCTTTCTGTTTGTGACATTGCTAGACGTTTAAATATATCGAAATCCACATAATTGAGTAGGTCATTTGAAGATGGAAAGTTGATGGTGTTACCACAGCAAGATAACGCCCTGGTAGACACTCATTGACCGAAATCGCCGAGCTCTGTTCTGGAATGATCGAGCATGCGGCACGTCATCAGCGGCGAACCTCGCAGTCAACCTGGAAAATTCTGCAGAGACATCTGTCAGCACTATTCGCTGTATACAATGAACGAACAAGCAGCCAGTATTCTCCTGGCAGATACGAGTGTGTTGCGATGAATTAATAAAGACCAAACTTGATGTAAATCATCCCTTGTTTTTTGTTGCACTGCAAGGGATGTTTCGTTATTTCAGCTGATTCTTGAACGTTCTTGGAAAAAAAGGTAATTTATGTGGAGCAGTTTTGTTTGTTGCCATAGTACTGCCATAGATTTGTTTCAGTTGTGTGTGTTGCCCGCCCTGATTTGCGTCCTTTTTCGTTTTCAATGTTCCAAGAACTGAATCCATGCAATTTTGAACTAAAGGAAGGACTAGAATGGGCTCCTCTCTCTCTCTCTCTCTCTCTCTCTCTAATTGCAAGAAAAACTATTCAATGGCTGGTTTGAAAGGGGAAAAAAGCCTTTCAGAATCAAGGAACGCAACCTGAAATTTGCCGAAGATATGTCGACGATTCTTATCATGTGGCGTGGGACTATTATCCAGTTAGAAGATTTCGGCTGTCTTAAAAACGGGTGTCTACAAGATCAGTTGCAGTTGTGGTTTACACCATAGGACAGACAGATTTGGATAGTTACGCCGATCAGAACATTTTTTGGACGTTGAGAACGAAAGAAAATACAAGTCAGGCGCTGGCATCACATATAAATCAAACAAAACATTAATTCGTAGGGCAACAAAGCAAAATGTTCCATACAGATTACTTTTCTTGTTCCTCAAATGCGTTCAAAGAATCAATTGAAATGATGAAGCATCTTCTACGATGCAAGAAAACACAAGGAACGACACAGCAACCCACCATTCAGCAACCAGCGTAAGAGCGAATGCATGATTTCCATTGCTATTTAGGTTCAAATATTTTTACGAGAGTTGTTAATTGTTTTCTAGTTTATTCGTGTTATTATCCTTGTGAAGAGAAACAATAGATTTTTCAGGAAACTAGTCGAGAAAATAATAAGTAGCTTCGTGTTCTCTGTTATATTTATATTTTTTGTGGAAATATACCAGACAACATATTATAGAATGACTGTTTGGTCATTCTTCAAAGTCTGCAGACGATCAAGCATTCTGCACGGTGATTTACCTTATACGTACTCATGGATGCATCGATGATGAAAAAACAATGAGGTTGTATTAATACTTTAGGGAATCCTTTAACAATACTATAGATCAAATAATAAAACAATACGTCTGTATTCATTATTATAAACAATATATATTCATTCTTACGTTAAATGTTCTTCGTTCTGATAGAATAATTTCAGATCATCCATTGTTATACAGACAGCATATTGTAATTAATTTTGATTAGTTCTAAGACCACTGTGTTTCTATTAGTAGAGTGCTAGAAAGGTTCGTGATACCAGGAGGTTTGTATGCTTATGACGCCAGCGTGGTAGCCACTGCAATCATTCAGTGAAAATTTCGATAAAACAACAATTTTTGATATTCTGTTGATTTATGACTATTAACTACAATTAATTACAGTAAGTAAGCATATTAGTATTACATAATACAATTCGTTTAGTTAATTTTTGGTATTCTTATTAATACCACTCATGATTTACTCTCTTTATTCCTCTCGTTCTATACGGCATCTTACAAATTAGCGTATGAAGTTTTATAATTTATATACACCACTATGTCAGAGTTAAATGGCTACGAGAAGGGAACTGACGGAGTTTGAAAGAGGCGTTGTGATAGGATGTCATGTTGCAGGTCTTTTCGGCAAATTGTTGATACAATACTGAGATGGAAGCTCAGGGAGTCGACTGCAAATGGCACTCGCAGTGGGAAACCCACCACACTCACCAAATGTGACAGTGGGTTACTACAAAGTATGAAAATATGATAGTATGACTCGCAACATCGGTTTCCATGGTAGCACCGAAATATGCAAGCTCCACATTACCCAAACCAAACTGTACACGCTCAGTGGTGAAAAAAAGCGTGTACAGTGGGACGTGGAAGCTTGGAAAGCTGTGTTATACAGCGACGGATCACGATACACCCTCTATTCAGCAGATCGACGGGTGTATGTGTGGCGGATGCCCGGTGAACGTCTCTTACGAGAGTGCATAACCCTAGCTATGAAATTCGGAGGCGGCAGTGTGATGGTATGGTCCTGTTTTTCCTGGTTTGCCCTCTGACCTTTGTGGTGCCACGTTTCGTTGAATAGTTTAATTTACAGCATCCAGCATAAAGGAATGAGATTCCTCTTAAATATCATTCACTGAATTCACTAAACACACAAAAAATATACTGTCTGTCAATCTGCGGAATAGTTGTTTCTAACCAATAAGAAAACTGCATCTATCTCATCTATTTCTTTCCTTTCATTTCCTAAAAACAAACAAAGAATTTTTTAGAATTGGTAAAACAAACGTTTTACCAATCCTAAAAAAATTACGCATTGATTATGGATTATATTACGCTAATTTTTAATTTTCGTATTGACTGTGGTTCCTTTCTTTGTTAAACGTTTGTGTAAAAATACGCATAAAATGTGAATGTAAAAGGCAAATCTGGATTCATTGTAAACGATGAGAAAGGCCTATCGCACTCAGTAAGACTATTGTTCTTACTGAGCGTAATAAACCTGCTAGTGTTGGGTTTGTTTTTTATCCAAACAATGCAGCATCTGTTTGAATTTTGTGATTGTTAAAGTTATCCAAAAAGGAAGCTGTTGTTTAAATTAGCGAATGGTTTTCACAGGACCATAACGAAATGCAATTTAAGCAGAGCACCCTAAAGACAAACGTTTTATTGTCAGAGTGATCACAAGTGGTTTTCAAAGATGGACGAATCAGCCTATTGTTAGAAATTGTTATGAATAGATATTTCATGAAGGCCGTTGTTGAATGGGAACATTCAACATTTTTAACAGTTATGGCACGTGTTTCCTGTCTGCAAAAATTTTTTTCGCATACAGTAGACGAGAGCTGAATGGCTTGTTGCTATGCAACGAGACTGAAAGAAATCGTATTGTTGGCGGAGCAGACGGATAAATAGCAAGCATTTTTTCCTCTTATTAATTCTGTCTTAGCAACTTCTCTTGATTCTTATTTTCGAAAGAATTTTTACTTTGAGAAAGAAAATCTGCAACACAAAAAAAGATTATTTAGAACAGCTGTGTAAGGTTGACGAATGTCCACGTTTGAAGAATTACCTTACTAGAACTATTTCTTAACATTCTCGAGATTCTTCTGTTTAAAAATGTTTAGACCTAAACACTGCACTAAGTGTTAAAGGTGACCTTCAGGCTTTACCTCACTTGGCAAAACCTCAGAATTGAAAAAAAGCTCATAAAAGTAGGAAGATACTTGATGGAGTTTTATGAGACGCTTACAGCGAATGCACAATGAAAAGAAATAATTGATTTAATCTAGCTTACCGAGTGTCACTTTGCAATGAGCTGGTCAGGAGTATTGAACGAAATTATGGTTTTTTCAGACATTTCCCTCCCCTCTTTTATCCTCACCAATTTCATTTCTCTTCACGTTGCTGTAAAAGTTCTACCAAAGCCGCAACAGTTCCCTAAAATATTCACTGCTTTTCCTTGGAGACAAGGGCAGAGTAATAGATCGCGTGCGATAACTTTCTAAATGAGTTCCTAAATTGATCGACCCCTTCCACTTTTGATTTAAATGGAATAATTTAACGTTTACCCATAGCATGAGGCATTTATGTTGCATAGAGGCAAACTTTCAGCTTTCAGCCATATCAGAATGCATCGAACAAATTTAGAAGGATCTTAATACCCGCCATAAGGCAAATTTGTGCACCTAGCTTATAGAGATTTTGAATCTTGGATTTTAAAGGCGTACATCGACTTGTTACTTGAACTCTGAGCATGGATGCGCCATCTCTTTGCAAATACTGCAACCAAAAGGCGATTTGTCTTAAAAGGTACCTGCGGAGAACCACTCATTGAAGTTGGTTTCTGTAAAGACGTTTTGCTTTCAAGTGTAATTTCTTTAAGCGAGTAGATTTGAAACGTCACTCGATACCATGTGACTCGCAAATCCAGTTCGCCGGATGGTTTACAGGGTGAAATAACGACGGCATTCATAAACGCATCACACTGTCTTCCTGTGAAGTTGACAAATTCCACACGGGAACGACCCACAAGCTTCCTATAGTTATTCATTTGGGGTTGCATTCGTGTGTTCTCGTAAGCAAACCCACACATTCCTCCCACTGAGATGGAGTGCTTATGTTAATGAATCAATCACGAGTTGTTTACCTGCATGTTACGTTCGGACAGCGATTCGTACTTTAAAAGGCTTTATTGGCCTTCATTGTTCGCTTCATAACGACTCCGTTACCAAAATAATATGTACCCTTGGTAACACGAAATTCGCTGTAACGTTTCGTCCAGACAATCGGTCGGGGACTCATCCCATCGCTTAAAAATATTTTAAAATATAAATTTTATTTTTAAATTATTTAAAAAAATATTTTGTCTTGTTTTACTTTTCTAATTGTAATGAGTTGAGGTGTTTTTTTTAATGAACAAGAAGGATCCAAAAATGCTCCTTGTTACTTCATATTCTTTCCTAAGGAAGAATAGGAAATAAAATAAGAAAATAAAATAGAAAATAAGAACACGAAATGAGGAAGAATCAGAAATCTAAAGAAACGTTTTCCTATTTTGTTAAGTACGTTTATAATTTGCATCTTTTTATCGTTTTGTTTTAAATATAAGGTCGATTAATAGATTTAATTTTTCCAATATAAACATTTGTTGGCAAGAAGATGCTGTTGAGTATCGTTATTTTCCAATCGAAATATTCTCTCATTTAAAGACATTATCAGTGAAGCGGTAGGATTTGAATCCATAGGAAAACGACACTGTCCACTGTCTAAGCACTTTCACTATATATGAAAACTTTGGCAAGATAATTAATTTAGTTTTATTAAACATTTCCATGAAGGTAAACCGATTACCTACTTTGTGTATTTTGATCAAAAACGAGAAAACAACATGCACATTTTCTATTTGGTTTTGGTCAATGGGAAAATGGAATTTAAAGAAAAATGAAGAGAAAGAGATGAGTTTTTTTTTAGGGTATAGATTTAGTTCGCTATTGACAAGATTACCAAGTCCCACATTTGGTCCCCAGAGCAGGGTATCCGTCTATGTAAAAATAAATGAAAAATACAAAAAAATATATAAAATGGTAAAAATAGAAGAAAAAATCTGTTGCTCGTCCGTGATATAAAATGTACTATAGGTTTACAAATAATAATATTTCGTGGTTGAAGCAACCACAAAATGAAGACATTCATGCTCTAATAAACACAAATACACACACACACACACGAATTCAAAAATTCTTTGCTTTCTCTTTGCATGAATTCTTAAAGAAGAATGGATTATAGTGTCATTTTAGGCAAATAGATGCGCTTTACTATTCGGTATGTGTGTGTGTTTTATTATTACTCCACTTATTGGAGATCTGAAGTGGCTTGAGAAAGCCAATTGGCTTCGGGAAAGGATTATCTAACATTCACCGCAGACGGCATGAAGATGCTAATAATGTACCATTAAGCTACTTCAAATGGGTGTTTGCTTTACTTGAGACAATGCGCAAAACTTAATAACATTTTTTAAAAAATATTCATTTTCTGAATGGATTAAAAATAAATGAAGTGTAAGGAAAATTAAACACTGTTGCCTATAGCAACCGTGCAGCTAGTTGATATTGTTGAAACTCTTTCATGAGATTTTGCGTCAAATTACATTAGAGCCAGGAAGGTTCATGAAAAGACATCAGATAATCATTGCTGGCGTGGAACTACTTTAATAAATTGCTATAAAAGATAAAAATCCAAGTAAGAGAAGAACTGTAGTGGATGAAGAAATGAGTTGAGGGCAATTTCTTTATAATCAAAGATCTTTTTTCCTCAGCTATTTAACGAGAACAGGAGGATATTAGATGGCGAAAAAGCTTCTCTAAGAGGCTATTTTAACGATTCATTCATTCATTTCGTATGGTGATTCAACGGCAGTGATCCCCTTTTACGGGGAGGTACGGCACCACCTCAATCCTCCCTATTTTTTATCCGGGCTCCGGACCGCCATTGGCAGGAGGGATTGTCTTAAGTATTCCTGATTGTATCCGTGTGTGTATGTGTGTGTGTGTTCACGGGACTGGTTCGCCTGCTTGTGGGATGAAAAACCTTGATGTCCACGCCCAAGACCGGCTAACTTGGCTATGGCCGAGGAAGATCCTTAAGCTCCTCACGTCATCGACGAGAATCGAACCCAGGACACTTCTTCCCCAGGCATCTGGCTGCGAAGCGCACAGCCACTAGGCTAACGGCGCGGATATTTTAACGATGCAAAGTGATGCACCGAGGAGTATACTGGTGTTTAAACCTGAAGGACGAACACTATTTTTGAAGATTACCACCGCGAATTCAGACGAATCAGCTTGTCGCATTTTATATCACTGACGATTTTGAGTAGAAGGCGGCTGCACATGCAAATTATCGAAACCTGCGTAAATGGGTCACATGTTAGCACTCAACTGAATAAAAGGAAAAAGGCTGCATAAACGCGAATTTCGTTTGAAGGAAGCTGAAGGAAAAAATTTGCAAACCAAACGTGGATGTCTTGTAATGTCTAGATGATTTTCATCTTTTCAAATCTTCATCTAGATGATTTCATGCTGGGAAGAATTATTGGAAAGCTTTAAGAAGGTCGCAAAATTATTGATATTGACAGAAAGTTTTGAATCTCACCTAGCGTTGTATCCAGGCTACAAGTATTGGAAAAAAGGACTGGTGAGCGATATTGCAACGAAGTCCTTCAATGTCATATTCGTTTGTACTGTGGTGCTGTAGGCGATTTTATGGATGACAATGTTAATTCACATCTTATCCCAGCAGGGAAGGTACTTCTGGAGACCGAGGAGACCGAAACATTGCTCAAATCTGAAAAGATTTCAGCAATTTTTCGTCGTCAATTTTTGTGTAACAAGTCTCTCAAGTAGTTTTTTAAAAACCTTCTGTAGCAGATGTTGCAAATAGTTTCCATATAAGGTAAAACCTTTCTCTGATTACATCCACAGATATGTTAATATTATCGCATGGAAAATGTTCTGATATCCAATTAAACGAATCGATTACAACGCTTCTTCTGATCATTCAAAGCGTGTTGAAAGCGAGAGTACTTTAGACCATTGTCTTAATCTCATCTAAATACCGCTATTAGTATTTTAAACGCAGCTGAGATTTCTCACGTGCATTCCTTCCTATGATTATGACTTTCATTATGAAAAATTAAAAATGAGAAAGAATAAATAAATGAAATTCATTCCGAAATGGATGACGTAACAATAAAGGCATACTCGTGACAAACGCTTAATGAATAATCTCCTATAATAATAAAACGTATTTAGTTCCTTCTACGCGTATGAGGACAGAGAAAAGATATCCCAGATTGCTATCGCTTGTCCTATTTTGCGTTTACCTTTCACTTTTCACAAGTTTCATTATGTATCAGGTGGGAGTTTTCGCCACGATTTCTTTATTCGCCCAAGAAGCAACAGTTTGCACATGATTTACCGCCTTGTGTTCTGAGGAAATAAAATCCTGCGAACACACGAGGAGATTTCACTGCCCAATAATACACTGTGGACGGATACGATGATGGATCACTGTGAATGACATTGCTTGCAAGTGAGCTGCTTTGTGCATGTTCCGCAAATGCACGAGGGTCAATTAAATGCTCTTAATATGTTTGAACACTTCACAAACCCCATCTGGCTATTCTGATTTGTTTTCAAATGCAAGTCGCTTCAACTGTGGCTCAAATAAGATAATTTTAATCGCAAAGTGTTTTAAGATTAATTTTGGAATCCCAAGTTTTAAAGTTAAATTTTTAAATGTTTTAGTTTTAAACTTAAGTAAGTTTTTAAATTTTTAAATTTTTAAAATTTAAAAATTTTTAATTTAAAAATTTTTAATTTCGAATTTTAAATTTTACAGATCAGAACTGCTTTCCTAACATGCAAAATGGTTTTAGTTTCCAGTGAAAACAAAAAGTATCTTTCCTAGAAAAGTACTTTGGGGAAAAATATACTTTTATGATAATCTGCACGATAATTTCAATACCTGCTTTTTTGTTGAAATGTAAATCAACGTATTGAACATCATTACGAAAATGTGTGCATTAACAGCTCGCTCGTATTAAATATTTTCCGACACACCAACCAGACTAACACCACATCACATAACAAATTCTACTTTTTGTGAACTATCTCCAGCAAAGTACATTTTATTCAGTGTCGCACATTGCTTCCAGCGTGACAATTTAATTTGCCGGATTCGCATCACCATAAACATAGCTCCTTCCAGTCAGATCGTGCGTTATGATTATAACGCTAGGGAAAAAACAAATAAAAAAAAACTTCTTTCTTTGAAGACACGCTCATCGGAAGTCACCTCCCATCTCATTATCAACTCACGGGTTGCTCGCGAAGATTCAGTGCTCCGAGGAAGGCAAGATGGAAAAATAAAAATGAAAGAAAAGTCATCCGTATCCTAACTTTTCGTAAATGGGTTAAGAAGGGAAAACTGGCTTGTGTGTTTAGTGTATGAAAGAATTTGAATTTTCCAAATGTAATCCACTTGGGTTTATGCGCGTAAAAGAAAAGGAAAAACTGCGCACATACTTAAAGAGAACTCCATGAGAAGCTACTTTTAAAAGTGCTGATGAAAAATTAAACAGGAAATCCTTTCACTAGAAAAACGATTGTCGTTGAGGCAAAAAAGAGAGAAAGATATAATCCTAAAACCTTTGGATTAATTCCAGTCGAGTGTGTTAAAAAGGGTATTATTTCGAAAGTTAAAAATCCACCTTCAAAGTGTCTTCTATTAAAATTTTCCAGCAGAACCAGCTAGAATGGTTAATATTGTTCATGTTATAATGATATCGCATTTCTTCCAGTTACTTTCAACTTGTAAATCACGTGTCTGTTAAGAATATCGTATAGGAAACAAGTGTTAATTTTCACTAAATTTTACACATTAAAACTCACTCACATCAGATTGAATAAAATCCCAGCCGACAAGGTTTCTACACACCAACAACTTCAGTGACAGACAGTGGCAACTTCATTGGTTGCTTCAACCACGAAATATTATTATTAATTTTTTTTAATTTCTTTGTAAACTCACTTTACAGCAGCAATGAACCTTCTGCTTACGCAATCAAAAGTAAACAGATGTTAATAATCATTGAGCGAATAATTAGTTCGCGTTTTATTTCTTATTCAAAAGAAACGTAATTAGGTTGCACAAGAATTTAAAAATTAAATCCATGAACTTTGACATAAACATCCTGTAGGTAGTAGAAACTTTAAAGTCGTTACAACAATTAATTTTCTGCTGTCTTTTCATATCATTATAGCGAAGTTCTGATAAATTATTAGAATTCAACAATGTTTTTATCGATAAAACGGTAAAGCTCGTGTCAGGTTATTACAGCCTCGCTCTTGAAATTTACAAAGTTACCAAACTCTACAGCGTTTACCACGTGCTGAGAGAGGCGAATTCAATTTTTATCTAGTAAACGTTGCCATCAACAATATGCTGTTCATTTTTGTGATTGACATTTACCCGACTGTAATGATGTGCTGGAGCACTGAAAAATTCATTGGAGAATTTCTGTCAGTCTCTACTTGAGTTGACACTGATAAAAATACAGAAGAAATAAGATATTCATTTTTATGGCTATTTTGCCTATTTTTCTTTAGAAATAGCTCTTTTGATTTTCTGCTGTCTTTTAATGTCATATAGCGAAGCTCTTGTAAAAAAAGAAAATTGGCAAAACAGGCCATAAAATGAATGTTTATTTAGAGGAGTAACACGGAAACTTTTCCAGGAATAATATCTATCGGAAATAAGATATTTGTCAAGCAAAAGGGCTAATAATGTTTTATTTATTGATTAGCTATTTATTAGAAGTAGAAGAGTCTGTATTATGAGATGCAAAATTCGGCTGTTATTATTAAGGATTTAAAGTACACAGTAACGCGAATGTGTGATTTATTTCTTCGTTGCGGAGATTGAAAACATGATAAACGAGGTATCAGCTTAAACTGTTTTTTCGCATACTTTTCTTTTCAATTTACTAGACAAAGAATGTCTGAGACTTTCTGATAGGTCCTGAAAAGAATTTGTCAAGAACTGTGAATGTCAAAACAAAATCTACAATAACAAATTCTTGTTTAAATAGCAGAATGTGTGTGTGTGCTTGCGGGCGTGCATGCACGCACGCGTGAAAACCCGCCAATAACTTTGATGAAACACTAGGAATTCATTGCAGAAACTACAAAAAGGATTAGACAACCCCTTTTCTGTAATGTCTTTGGAAATATATATATATATATATATATATCAGGAAAACAGACATCCTACGGTTTTTGTTTTATTTTTGGTGCATCAGAACGAGTAAAAGCCGTGGCTTAAATTATTTTCAGCGGGGCATGATTGTTGGTGCCAGACATGCTGGGGCTAGAATCTCGCAAACATAGTTTTCACGCACAACAATGTATAGGGTGACCAGGAATGGTGTAAAAAGCAGACAATTTCAATGGTCTTGTGGACGGAAACACTTAATGATGGGCGAAGGGAGAGAAGAATGACAAAGACGTGAAAAGTGACAGGAGGACCACAACACCAGCCAAATCACAGCTTAATACAATAGTCGTGATCACAACATCATGTCGGAGCGCACAGTTTATCGCACACTATCACGGATTGGGGTATTGGAGAAGACGACCATCCCGGCTCCCAATGCTGTCAGGTAAGACTAAAAAGATGTGGCTTCAGTAGGCACATGATCATCAACACGTGCGTACGTGACGACTGGAAAAATATCTCTTGTCTGACGAGTCTGGGTTTGAATTGCATCATACTGACGGCAGAACCGGAATATAAGTGTGGCAAGAATAAAAGTCTGTGGATCCTTCCTGCAAAGTAGCAACAGTTCAGGTAGTTGGCCGGAGTGTAATGGTGTGGGGAATGTTTTCTTTTCAGGGATTAGTTCTCATCAGATGCCAGCTGAACACCGCCTGACTACCGCAGCCTATTTAAACATCAGTGTTAAATACATTCAAGGCTGAAGTTTACCCATTATCGAATGGGTACTTTCAGCAGGACAATACTTCATGCCACAACACATGTAGTGCTGGAGTAGTTCGAAGAACATGACAGCGACTTTCCGTTACTTCAATGGCCAGTTCAGTCCCCTGAACTCAACCCAATTGAGCATCTTTGGGATGAGGTGGAACGAGCAGTTCTCAGTTTCAACGTGTCACCATTCAATCTTCACCGGCTGGGAAATGCCATTGAGACAGCGTAAACAAGCATCCCACATTTTATACACTTAGTTGGATCTATTACAGACCATTCATAACCAGAAATCATGTTTAAGCAGAAATCTAAAATATTCTTTTCCAAGATATTCACTGCTCAGTATATCAATGGGTTAGGAAGTCTTCGTGATGATTGAGGCACATTAAGAAGGTTTTCTGAGAAATCAGTCCACATAGTGAGTAATTTCTTATTTAGAATCCACTTAAACAAAAAAAAAAAAAGAATTCATGATCAATGTCTTAAGAATACTCAGCTCTATTTCTTTCTCTTTCTACATTCGAATAAAAATATTTATGTTTACTTGATTATCAAGAAATACTTTAGTGAATCTTATGCAATTTAAAATCATAAAAGGAGCGTGCAAATGCAGCTTTAAATTTAAATGAAAATTTGGAGATTTGATTTCAAAAAATTAAAATTAAAATTTTAATTTTAATTAAAAAAGAATTTTAAAAAAACTAAAATTTCATTTCGATCAGCTGGTGTTAGCTTTTAAATTATTTTATTTTTTGTCGAGTCCATTAGTGTTGTTTCTATGGTAACGTTTTCATTAGCATCATTCAGTTTACTTCTATTTTTATCCCATTCAGTGCACTATCTGTACAGGGAACGGATTTTCTTGCTAAAATGAGAAATTAATTACGTATTTAATGTCAGTCAGCAGAAATTAGTGTTTCCAATTGCAAATCGTCTGCACCAACAAAAGGATGATGCTTGTGACGTCATCAGCATTGTTGCAAGTACCCCATTGTTGTTCCACCACCTGGTGACAGTGCATGACATTGATTAATTACACACGTGATATGCCAGTTAGATAAGTGGAGGAAAAATATAATTGCCCCTTTTAATATATACCTGGGGAAGATGTCGACAACGAGCTCTTCAATCATAGCTACTTTAATAAAATTAAAAATATCGGCTTTTTTGCTAAAGAAAGGATAATCTATGAGATAATTCAATTCCATTCTCTCTGCTAATTGATTTCAGTTCTCTTATAGTCCACTAGGTGTCTTCAAATGTGTGAGAACTCCATTTTGACATCTATTTCATCAGATGGAATAATTATTAGAGTTAAAAAAAGTATTTCAGGCATCGAAATAAATAAATTAAAAATGAATAAGTTATAAATTAACAGTTCGATATAAGCATGGTAATTTAATTTTAATCATATTGTAGATTTCCGTGTTTAAAATCCAATCACTTACTTGAAAAGTCAATTTACTATCAGGATACAAAGCACAGTAAAAGAAAAATGCACAGAAATGCATCAAGACCACATTTGCTGGAAATGTGCAGATTTAGTTTTGGTAGAATTAAAACTGTTGTCTGAAGGTTTCTGCTGTGGTGCGCAGTTTTAAAAGAGCAGCTGGGCTAAATTAAGAAAGAAGACCAAAATGTTGGTTGTCTTCATTGAATCCGACGAAGCACAGCCATCGTTTAGCGACCACTGTGTTGCCATTCAAGTATTAGTCACGTGTCATCACACTTTAATTGTCGCTTTCTGCGCATTAAATTCATTGTTGCAATTCCCATTTTTCCAACCAGAAATGCACTTACCATGAATTAGATTCTCAGTTTTGAGATTTTTATTGATATCGGGATTAAGTTATAAATTTTGCATTTTATTTTGATATTTCAGGTGAGAGGGGAAAAATGAAATGTGTGTGAGATATACGTAGATTCCTTTTGACCATCTGTGCTTATGGAATAAATCTGTGGGCTGAAGAGATTAACTAAATATAAATCGCTCTAAATATACTGAATAAAGAAAGCATGCTGAATATTTCAGACTTTCCTAAAAGCAAGAGAGGATGAAAGCGAATACAGTTTAGATTTCTTTTCAGATTCCGAGGGAAATACAAAATATAGAATTACGGTAAAAACAACAAAAAAAAACCTTCTGAATATATTTGGTCGGGAGTATCATCCTCGCTTTAATTCTTTCTTACCAAATTCAAACAGTAATTTTCTCCAATGTTAACAAAGAGGACACGTTCACATGACACAAAGTATCCAGATTGTCTTGGAAATCTCGCTGCACCTCCTTATATGAAATGTCTCGATAAACGTGGAATGTCTTAAATGCACGTATTTTCGTGAGGGCTAGCTCACTGACTCTCTAAGTTCGACAATTTACTTTCTTTTCAGGTGTTTAGTTACGAACCATCTTTTGATTGGGCCATCTTAAGTCAATTACAACAGCTGAGAAATATTCTGAAAAGGACTTCTGGCGCCTTGTCTAAGGTATCAAAAGATTAATCAGTGACTTCCCAACGCACATAATTCCTACGGCGATGAAGGCAATGCTGTGCATATCTCCTGAGAACTGCGTCGTTACACTTCAGCACATTCATCAGTTCCTTCCTTTCTGCTTGTATCAGAAATGCAACTTCTAATAGAAACATGAATAGATTACGCGCTGAAAAATTACCCTTTGGTCACAGAGTACACTGATCATTAACGAAAGACGGATTCCTTGGCCACCTCTCTGCATATAAACAGTTCTTATGGAAACAGAGTACTAATTCAATCCACTTTATCGTGGAAGGACTTAAGTCAGCGATGTTCTCCTATCTCTCATCCGATTTAAAAGGTGGTAACCAAACATACAATTTTTGTTATACGTATGCATACTATATATACAGCCTCCGTAGCTCAGTCGGTATAGACGAAGCCCTTTGGTCGGAAAGAACTGGGTCAATTCCCGTCCAAGACGTGAGGACCTTTATCTAGTCTCTTTCGACTAAAGGTGAGTTAACCGGTCTCATACGACAGTAGAGGGATTTTCGTCCCTCAAAATAGACAACCGGCCAGTAGAACACACGTAATGTACAGACAACATACTTAGAGGCATGGGGGTAATCGTCTTATCTTTGTATTATGGTTGAGAAGTCCAAAGATATTTGAAGGCTATGGGAACTTAAGCTGTCTGATGGATTAAAGCCACTGATGGATGCGTACTATACTTATTACTGTGTAAAAGCAGTGTGTAAACATCCTAAGCCTGATTCCCTGCCACCACTAAGCGACTTCAAGATATTATTGTCGTTATCGTGTTCCTCACTTAGAAGGCAGTTTATCACACCAGTCCATCTTCAGATAAAATGCATATCGGCTGCTGTTTCAACCACATGATATCCAACCAATGAATGAACAATGTAGATGGAGTGAAGCAAACAATGAGAGCTGAAGTTCAACAAAATTGATCATGCAGTCTTGCGATCGATAATTCAGCAGGCTGACCATAATAAAAAAGATTCAGTAATTTAAAAAAATAATTTAAAAATTAATTGACGTAAATATGAAAGGATTGTAGTTAGTTATATGGGATTACGCATTTTAAAATATAAAATGATTTCCATGCAGTTGATTATTTGCTTTTAACTAATCATCATACGAAGACATCCCTAATTGCAAAAAGTTACCTGCAAGTCACCGGTAGCACTAATTATTTTATAATGAATTAGGAAATTAAAATTACATGCGCCATCTTTCATGAAGGAAAGAAGCAAGTGATGTTAAATATGTGCAAATTCTGTTGTGAATAAATGAACTAGCAACAAACGCCCGACGTTTTTTTTGTTTCGCAACATACCCAAAATTGCACTTTGGCTGTGAAATGCGTACTAAAGGTGTAGTGTATAAAGGCAACCGAGCAGTTGCAATGATATCAATGCAAATAATTCATACATTTAAAAATACTCCGTAAATAATTGCATAAAATAACTTTTCTGTTAGCAACAACACCAGTCGATTATTTTACTCATTTTTAGAAAATAATCTCGTTAAGCATCCATTCAACATGCTTCCCCGGTTTTGTACGGCCACGTGCTGTTTACGTACTCTACACTGATATTCAGTGTTTGAATTATTCACGGATTCTTTTTCATTTTCAACGTCTATGAAATATAGTTTTGTCCTTCTCCTCCATTTACCAGGCCTGTTTCTATAGCAACAGAGAAATGATGTCAAACTACGCATCAAGACTTCAGCACAGCCGGAATGGCACCATCAAGAAATAATCAAGGAACAGATGAAACGTGAACACAACCAATTTTTAATTCGATTATCAGAATAAAATTACATCCCTTTTGCGAGGCCAGATAAGAAGACGGCTGTCTAGGAAGCTGTCTCAAATACGCTCTACAGCCGTAGAGCGTATTTGAGATGCTATGATCAATTCTTTCTACAGTCATCGATTCTCTGTGTTCACTGATTTCCTACTCATGGGAACAACCATGCCATGTGTACGTGATTCCCTGGTGTGCACCACGTTTTCCCTTTTCTTCCTGCGCGTGCATTTTCGAAGTCCCATGAGCGACATTTTTTCCCCTTATACTGCTGGATGGTGTCTGGAAAATGGTCCACGAGGATTGGTAGTGCTTCTCCATCTGAAGTGGAACATGCCACTCAAACTGGCGAATAGGCACGTCAGAGTCACCTAGCGTGAAACTGATGAAACTGCTAATAAGATCTGGCAGACTCTTATCCTTGTCTTCAATTCTTTCAATTCTAATTCCCAGATTGCTACTGCGATAATAAATACAGGACGGGACTCCGACCAAGGTGTTGAGACTGCTTAAGTTTATTTAGGAAACCACATTCTTCAGTGGTGCGCTGTTTGCATTGGCGTGTCTGTACGAGTGGGAGAATACGCAGAGAACGTCCCTTCTGTGATAATCTGAACTGGCATACATTTGTCAGTCCTCTTGAGGAAAATTGACGAGATCAGTAAACATTCTGCCCTAGATTAAAACGATTTCTTTTTCTGTTTCCTCGTATATTCTCTCTTTTAATTTTTGTTCACTTTTTCTTTTTTTCTTTCTTTCTTTCTTCTTTCCTTCTTACGAGCTTTGTTTACTTTGCTTTTTTTACGTTCCTTTATTTTTGTGTTTCCGAAATTCTTTTTCTTTCTTTTTTTTTCATTCCCACGTGTCCGCTGACTGCACCTTTTATCGCTATTTCTGCTTTCAGAAATCAATCCTTGTTAAAGGATCTCATAAAGTTTATCCCTTTAAGTAATAACCTCCTTCCTTTCAGTCAATCCCAATAATCTCTGGCAAACACAAAGAATTAAAAGCGAACGCTTTTCACTGAATATCAGCCACGTATCTATCCGTAGTAGTTAAAGAACCCTTGAATATCTTTTATTCACCAAAGAAAGCAGACAATGAAAACGCCTTCTCCATAAAATTATTTAATTCAAAATGCGAATAGTAAATTTACATATAAAATAAAAATCAGAAACATAAAACGTATGAGTAAACAAAAACTTCCAACACGTTATCGCAAGTGTTTAATTTTTTATATTGACTTATTTAATCTTTGATTTCAAGTATGTTTCGAGCCATTCTCATAAACGTATTACTCACTTAATGAAAACAAAAATCATTGATGAACTGTTCATAATAATAATAATCGGTTATTATTCATTTACGCATGTAAACTTGCTAGAATTCAAAAACACGACTGCCATGATTGAATAGAGAAATATTTTTTCCAAAACATATTTTGGTAATTTTTGTTGCTAACAAAGTTCAAAAGTTAAACCTGTTTATATTTGTAGTAGAATTGACATTCAGCTTTTTATCGCAAAAAAAAAACTTAATTTACTTTGTATGTCTGTGTGTGTGCTTGCGCGCACGTTCACAGAAAAATGTGTCTAAGAACTCTTGGAATTCCGTTGTTTTAAAAAGTTTCTTCGTATGAATACCTTCTTAAGTACATACCAATATGTGTTGGCATTTCTTTAAAAACACTGAAAATAGTTTTACGGCACCGTTAAACGAACAATTCGCCTCACCCTGATTCTTCAGATCAGTTGTGTAAGAAGCAACATGCAGCCTAATGCACAAAGGAATTAAAAATGAATTCTGTATTTACTGATGTCTATAAACTTCACCATATTACTAACGGGTAATTTTATTTGAAGTTTTATTCTTTTAAGTGTCCTAAAAACAGAACAAGATTAAATAATTAACAGTCACTCTTATCAGAATTACGAGAATTCAAAGAAAAAGTTCAAGTTCCAGTGTGTGTGAGTATTGGACTTTTTCCTATAAAAATAATAAGAACGATATACGATACATGTATTAAAGTTAGGATTTTTGAATTAATGAACTGGTCCCTCTGGAGTCCAGGGTATACTTGCTACAGTTCCCTCACAGATGCTGAAATGAGTTCAGCTACTTCCTTTAATAAAACCTATCGCTGGTTCGCATGCTTTAAAAGTTCAAATTTGTGTGAGGTAATCACACACAGCAAAAGAGGATTCCTCGACAGCATCCTCGTCTACCGAACAACAGGCGCCGTTCAAAAAAAAAAAAAAAAAGTGAGACCACATCGCAGTGTCGCTTGTGAGACAATGATGTGTGCATCGTAGTTATTTATTTAGGATAAACCCCGTTCTCATGGCAACATTCACAAGAGAAAGACGGGCGCGATTTGTCTGGTGAATTTAATAATCATGTTTGACGTCGGAGAGAACGTGCAGTGGTTTCTCACTCATTCTCCTCGTTTCTACTGGAGTTGGAAAAAGCGAAAGGAAATGCGCGTGCATTCTACCACGAATTAAGCAAACGTTTTCCTATGATGAACCGATACTTTCAGTTGCTATCGCAGTTGAGAAATTAAGTTGTTGCTGCACTTATCATTCTTCTCGGGTTGATAATAATATAAAATTCGACATTATATGGTTCACAAAGCAGTATCACGACTACGAAGTCACAGTAATAAAGAGGTTTACCAGTATCTACTGCACATCACAAATGTGATTATTCGTTTTTCTTTTAGTTATGAGCAAACTCAGGTTTTACTTTCTTCAATCCTTTAATCACATAAACAGTCATTTTTTTCCCTTGAAGCTGCATAGAAAACTGATCCCACACGTCTCTCTAACGCTACAACCACTAATGCATAGTTTCTCACCTTTGCAATTCTTTCCTTGCCATATTATAGTGGCACGAGACTTGAAGGCCAATTTTTCAAAGGATTTTGTTTTCCAATAAAGTGCCAAAAAAAGTCAACTGCTCAAAAGGAGGGAAAATTTTATTGGTTCTTTGATGTTCTTATGGTATTTTTAATTCCTTGTTTCTGTTTAGTTTTTTCCAACATACTTTCTTTTAAACTCGTTACACATATCTTTAAAACGCGTTTTAAACAAAATATATTATTTTGAATAAATCACGAAAAAATAACGTTATCTTTTAAAAGGCATTTTCTCTAAAATAATTGTAATTAATTTGTGGTAAGATGCCTTTACATACTCGAATACACATATCTAGTTTCATTAACATCGGAGATGACTCAGCATTTTGTAGATACAAAAAAGATTGATGAACATGCACAATATATGGTATTAAAAGAGGAAAATGTTGAGAACTCTGAACCCTCCAAACGCGTAATAATAGAAACAAAAACGTAGGTTTAATTATTTATATAAATGTCATATTATTCGCCATTAACATGCCAACGGCTTTGTTTAAAAAGGTTACAAATATACTGCTGATATTTAACATTAAATTGGAAAGATCGGCAAAGAATTTGATTTAATGCGTTTAATTGTATCAAACGCATTAAATACAGAATCCAATTTGAGCAGAGGTTTCGAGTAATTATCGGGAGGTTTGTTTCGTTCCTTAGAATTACGAAAAGCATCTTCAATTGTTACTTTTGTGTCCATGGAAATTCAAATTTTGTTCTTCTAGAAATAATTTTAATAAATTTCATTTGCTGTTCAAACGTTTCAACCATTTAAAACATGTATTAAAATTATATGAAATACTTCAAGGTGTATTATATGCACTTAAATTTTTAAGAAAATATTTTAAACTATTTGAAATCTTAAATCACTAAAGTAAGTTATTACTTTACATTGTTTTACTTTATATGTTAAATATGGTCTTTTTTCTAAGATAAATAGAATACTTTAGAGTAGGCTGTTATAAAATTATCTGAGATGAAAGTTATAGTAATTCAGGACAGCGTGTTTCCTTTGAGATTCTAAAGAATTATGCGCTGCATTCCGATAACTTTTGTGTGCTTTTTGTTAAGCGAATACATAAGTTCTCTTAGAAAATAGGTGAAATAAGCGGATGGAATTCCTCTCGCATTTTCTTGTTACCACGCCTTGGAAACAACGCCTCAAATGACAACCTTCAGGACTTCGCCACAGGTGCACGGAAGAGGTTGCTCATCAAAAGATGATCGAGGTGGAACAGAAATGTAAATCAACTTCTTTGAAGGCGATGAGTGGAATAAAATTGCCTTCTTGTGACTTTCTTATTCTTTCCTGCAACGTCAGAAAACTTCAAGTAAAAACAAATGTATTATCCGTCCAAATCGAAAAAAAGGTTTTGTGCAGATTAATTTTAGATATGGTTTAAAAAGTAAGTTGAAATAACGTTAGTGATATGAGTCATGCTGATTATCGAATTTTTTTTTAATTTATTTAATTTATTAATTTTTTTAGTAATTTTTTAAAATTAAACTTTTAAATTTTAAATTTTATTAAAAATTTTTAATTTTTAAAAAATTTATTAATTTTTTAATTAATTTATTTAATGATCTATCGATGAATGATTTATATTCAGTTGTTCCAAATCAGCGACATGAAAATGATTTGAAGAATGATTGCAAAGGAAGTAGGACATAATAATATTTTTTTTCATTTTCTTTTAATTATTATTATGGGATACTTTACGAGCCAAACGAATGTGATGTTTAGATGCATTATGACTAAAGCCATGAGTGAATTTCATACAAGTGTATTACTATTTCCCAACTACGCTTTTTTTTAAAGATTTGCAGGATCTTTCTTTTTATTTACCCTGAGAAGCACAATACTTTACATATTGAGAATGAGAGAAAGAAAACAGAATCCCAGAATTCCTTAACCTGATCTACCACCATTCCTAAACGGGAAACAGAAGAGGAATCGGATTCGTTTTCTGAAAACCAATCAATGAAAATGCAAGGATAAAGAATGAAACTTGTTTCAAAACATTTGCCATCACTTGCTAGGCAGATACGGAAAATTATTAGAAACTCTGAATTCCTGATAAATATGAAAGAATAATTAAATATATAAAGAAAACAAAAGTTGTCTTGCACGGCAAACAACATCAGAATGATGTGAGATACGGACTAGTGTGCGAAAAAAGATTGTTTAGCCTTCCTGGATTATTTTCTGGGTGGCATTGGGTGGCATTTATTGCTCTCTTTATTCTTGTAAAGAATAAAGAGAGCAATAAAATTTCACGTCAGAGGCAGAACACCAAGATTATAAAGATGACATAATTTTCATATTACCAAACATGCTGATGCATTAAGAAATCAGAAGCATTGTACATGAGGGCAGAAAACAGTTGGACTTGAAAATATGAGCAAATTATTAAAATTGATCACCATACAGTAGAAGAAGTTAACAATTTATATATTCAAAAGCTAATGTTGATAATGCTGCCAGCCTGGTTAGCCGAGTGGTTAGCGCATGCGGTGTCCAGCCAAAAGGCTGCGGGTTCGAAACCCGCAGTGTGCATGGATGTTTGTGATTGACTGTGGAAATACTAGTGATGGTGGTCGGCGGTAGATGGCGTTGGTGTAGGTGCGATCAGTTGGTGGATCGAGCTGGTGGAGACAGAGCTGTAGAGCAGGTGTCCTCCCTCGATGAGTCTATGGATTCCCTGGAGGTGTCAAATAATAATAATAATGAGGGTGGAACTTACAAGGTTAGGAAAAACATTGATGACAGCAAATACCGCTTTCAAATGATTGAATAATATATGAAAATCATTCAATGATCGTAATAAAAATAATCATTTAAAATCATAACGTGTAGTTCATATAAATGAGATATCGCTCTAGTTTCATCAGCGAACACCCAGATAAAAAAGAAACAATGGTAAGTTACCTTTCTCATTCTGATCTCCCAGATACAAAACCCTCTCAAAGATATGCATAAGATGATGAGATATGCAGTGGTGTTTTCAGTGGGGATAATTTCTATCAGCCGAGACTACCACACCACCTCTCTTTTGTAATTCAAGAAATATTAGGAGTTAGCAAATATGTATAACTTTCCACAGCGAGAGTGATTTCTCGCATGCAGAGAGAAAGAGACAGACAGAAAGAGAGAAGAAAAGTCACTCTATTTCGCATATAAAATTACTCTCCTCTCGTGTTGAGAAATCTCCTCTCCGCTGTTCATATGGCGTAGATGAGGCAATTGATGCGACTCAAATACTGGCCCATATTTATTTGTTACTACAACCACTGAATTAAGTCACGTGACTTGCAGATGTCTATTACGTAGCATCTTTATAAGACTACATACGAGTTATGAAGCAAACGCAATGTGATGAGACTAGGAAAAATGGTACGTGTTGACAGATGGAAAAGTATCATCCACAAACCTTCACTACTGCTGAGATCTCAAATGGAAGTCGCCACGCCATGCGACTACTTTGTCTAATTAGCCAGATTTGAAAATTCTGATTCAGCAGTTTAGTGCAAATGAGTTCGGCTAATAATTATCATGCTTTGTGACGAGTTCAAATTAACGTAAAGTTTTCATTAAACCAAAAAAGTTCTAAGTTTATTCAAGAGATAATTCATATACTCGCTTCAAAACATTGCATTTACTTTATATTGTTTTTGGCATTATGTTTAAATTTGTCATTCGGTTTCTGATTAATTTCGATTATTATTATTATTATTATTATTATTATTATTATTATTATTATTACCTGACACGTCCAAGGAGTCCAAAGACTCATCGAGGGAGGGCAAGTACTCTACAACTCTCCGTCTCCACCACTCAAATCCACCAATTTCAGCAAACCACATCATCTACACCAACGCCATCAACTCTCCACCACCGCCAGTAGTGTTATGTGATATTTAGAAAAATAAATTAATGTACCGATTAACACACCGACATACGACTCGTTTAATTAAAAAAAGATTCAGCAGTAGGAGAACTGGGGTAAAGATACCAGTCTTTAGTCATATCATACTAGATTTTAGCTCTCAGTTTTATTTATTAAGAGAATGCATGATTTGCCAAGGAAATCAAGAGTTTTAAAAATAGTGTCTGTACAAATAAGATTGTATCCTGATAGCTATGAGAATCGTTTGGCTAGCTGTAATCTGATGATTGGATCTATCAGTAGGCGAAGATGAGATTTAATTGAAATATATAACGAGAATATATGGCAATATTTTCTACTTTTTTCTATATTTTCACTACATTTACAGTCTCGTCAAGCGTATTCGTAGCAAACCACTTATAATTTAAAGAAACTGCGCGTAACAAAATGGAGACAACACAGTTGCAAAGTTTGCAGCATCAAATTAATGAGTTTTTGCTCCCGGAAAAAGAAACGATCTGTTTATTTTAACCCCACTTGTTTCAGGCCTGACTGAAAAAAGTAATTAGCAAAGAACGTGTTCTTTATAGCAGATGCTCCTGGAAGTGTGCAGAAGGAATGATTTTTGAGGTAGTTTCTTGTATGAAAATCAATAATAACAACAAGAAATGCAAAAGAGTTATTGAAGAAAGAAATTAGCAGTCCTTTACTCATGGATGCTACGCCAGATGGCAGTAGTAGTTGTACATTTTAGATGGCAACGTTGATTAGGAAAGTATGGTTCGTGTAGTGTGCATGACAAGTGCGTTTTTTCGGAATGACTTGTTAACTTCGGGTCGCGTGTTGCCTATCGTCTCCTCCCGCAGTGTCAACGCTGTCGTTTTATAATATCAACAAGACGAAAGTCACGCAATTTTCGGAGAATGATTTTCCAGTTGCTGATGGCAATGAGTCACTTTTGTTACATGCTCCCTTTCCAAAACTGATGACGTCACAATGACAGACACGCGAATGAAATGACGTAATAGAGGGAGAAGGGTTGAATGTAAGCTACACCGAACAGCCAAATAATACCTAATTTTAAGGCAGAACTGTGGGAAGAGTTTTGAATAAGAGACAGAAATGAAGACTTCTTTAATCTCTTTTTTTTTCATCCTGCTATCATTAAAACAGTGACGGCATATGTCATTTCAATGACGTAGCCTTCTTCTCCCGCGATTATTTATTTATTTATCCCTTCGTATTTACAAATTATAAAAGATAATTTTGAAAAGGGGTTTCTCGCTTCTTGCTATGACATTAGTCTATGAAAACCGCTGCACGAAAATTCGTTATTAATGACACATTACTATTGGTTTATTTCAAGCTTGTTTGCGTCCTGTATATTTCGTGTACTTTTTTCGTTTTGCATATTTCATTATGCATGACGTCACATCGTCCATAATGTCAGTTTATTAGATGACTCTGTTCACCCCCCACTGAACCTGAACAGGTTTTATTCCAATTCGTTATTTGTAATCCATATAAAATGTGTCAACCCATTCCAATTTTTGATTGAATCGATCGATTTGCAGGGAGGAAAAAAGAAAAAAAAAACTATCAACGATTTATTCAAATCCAAATTAATGAACTCCCTCTAATGGGTGGTTATAAAAATAAATTATAAATTTATAAATTTCCCTGCGAAGTTCTTCATCTCGAAAAAACATTTTATATATTTAAAAACAAGAAAAAATTAAACTGCTTATTTTAATATATCAAAATATACACACTTTTAAATCATATATATCAATTATTTAAAATAAAGAGAGCCAATAGGCATCATTTCGGCGATATAAACATTATTCAAATTAAGGGGATATTAAATCCCACATTGTTTTAAAACCGAATAAGAAACTCAAAGATCGGAATCAAAGAGTTTCTTGCCGAATATAATAACTATAAAAGTATCGGTGACTACTAGCGTAAGCTAAAGCACGTAGTTCAAGTACGTAGTACAAACTAGGGCAACTCATTGCAAAGGAGGAGAAAGTTCTAATCGCTATTCTCAGTATAGCAAAACAACTCATATAGCAGAGTATATAAGTTCTTTTCGCTATATATTTAGTATTATATTTTGGTCTAGCTACTCACTGATCAGATGTTAATAAAGATCGAAACCGGTCTTGGTAGTGACCTCTCACCATACTGTATAACATCATACATCTCCTAGGAGATGGGTTTTACATTATGGAAAATACTAAGAATAGCGATCAGAACTTTCTCCACCTTTGCAATGAGTTGCCCTAGTTTTTACTACGTACTTGAACTACGTGCTTTAGCTTACGCTAGTAGTCACCAATACGTTTATAGTTTTTTTATACTATATTCGGCATGAAACTCTCTGATTCCAATCTTTGAGTTTCTTATTCCGTTTTAAAACAATGTGGGGTTTAATATCCCCTTAATTTAAGTAATACATATATATCAAATTTTTAATATTGTGGAATTAATTAAAAGTATTCACAGGGTGGATGGGAATGCTGTAGCCAATGAAGTTTTAACTGAGGCTCGGCTATTGCTATTACCCCGCCAAGACCAGAGCTTATAGCTCAATAATACCCCATTCATACATTTTCTTCTACAGATAATGGGAAATATGAAAAGCATTCTTGCTTCGCCCATCAATCAAAAAAAAAAAATTAACTTACAGTAATCTGTCTTCACCAATGCCTTAGTTTGTAAAGTGTTTGCGAGGGAGTTACAAGTAATGAGGGTTTGAAGTCCGACAAATTTGGAAATGAGAAAAGAAGAACATTAATTTTAGTACTAAAATTAATTTGTATTCGCCTTTTCAGGTGTTTAATGCTTCTGAAAAAAGTATGCGTGGATTTGATGGTTCGGTATTAGAAAGATGACGGCCAAGTGATATTACAATCGCTTATAAAGAGATCGTTAACTAGACGGAAATTGCCTGCAAATGAAGCGAATGTTCCGGGAAACGCATAAGCAGTCTTATATTTGTGTGTTGATTTACTTTTAAGTTAATGATTTTTTTTTCACTGAGTGTATGAAGTGGACATTTCAAGAAGACAACTGCTATCAACATATTCCCGTCATGTCATTGCTCGTGTGCGTGTTGGCATGCAAGAAAAACGAGGATCGAGGAGTTAATTTAAGATACTTTATCTCCGTTGGGTTTTCTAAGACATCATCAATCACACGTTGGCCTCCGTGTGACACATCGATTAGAATGCCCTGCAAACATCTCCAGAGAGAGAGAGAGAGAGAGAACTGTTTATAAAGAAGTCACACAAGATAAAATATTAGAATAAGTGACCGTTAATTATTTAGGTTGCGTATTAACATAGCTAAATGAAAACTACATTGATAAAAAGAAAATAAATTTCATAAAGACCCAATTAAAAGTAAAAATAAAATGGGACGGGAACTGCAACCTATGAAACATTATTTTACAGAAAGCGGCATATCGTTAATAGAACTGGGAAAACCATTAACAACTAATTATTTTTATTTTATTATCATTATTATAAGCATAATATATTACAAATAAATATATAAAACAATAATATATTTCTCCCGAAAATTACTTAAAATTAGTTTCAAAAAGAGACACCTTATGCTAATTTTCATCATAGAATATTTTATAATATTTAGTGAAACGCATCGACTGAGGCAAAGTTTTCTAAACCTTTTGTTGTGGAACTATAGCATGAAAATATCAAAACCCAGCTTGTTCTACGCTACTAGTAATACGAATACAAATAAATGAATGCTAACATTAGTAAATGTATAAACTGCTTAGAAAGAAATCAACGGACACATCCCATGAGCAAGGTGCATCGTGCCATGTAACGAGTCACTTGTTTGTAGCCTGTATAAATGAGAAGGACACGATGTCCCCAAGGACGGAGTTTGAAATAGGCGTTATGAGAGTTTACCATGTTGCAGGCCTATCTGTTCGACAAACTGGTAACAAATTGAGCCATCCCAGGCCACTCAGTTATTTAGGTTGCTTAGAAAACATTTTTCACATGTAGAAAACATGTGAAAAATGTTTTCTACATCTACAATAAGAAGAAAAATTTCTTCTTATTGTAGCGAAAAGCTTAAATGTGATTTCAGATACAGGATCAGTTATAAAATATTCTAGAATTATTTTCAAAATGCCGATGGGAAACTTCAAATTAGTTTAAGTTTTCATTCTGTCTCTGACGTAGAGTGAACCGTGATTTGCATACAGCAACTCACACTGTGATTTGAAGAACATGCGATTTCTGAATCTCACGCACTAAGGGACATATTTTGCATTAATTTGTACTATAATTATTACGTTCTCTTGATGAGAATCTATTTTCTTATTTAATCAAGAAATAATCTGATAATTGTTGAAGAGAAAATATTAAAAACGTGAGCGTGGTCGTAGGCTAAACCAGGATAAGCGTCCTCTGCATCCCACAGCGGCAGACAACCTACATTGGAGATCCAACTGGCAAATAACGTGCGTAAGGCAGTAGCTATAATGAGCGTGTGCGATTGTCATTTATTTGTCTTTCCATACCACAGAGCATCCTTTGTGGTATGCAAGCAGAGCATCCTTTCTGTGAAAGTGAAGATGACTTTTCTTGCGCTAACGTGTAAATAATTCTTGAAGATGATTTTAGTCGCAAACGGACGGTAAGGCAGGAAAGAATTGTCAATTTAATTTTTTTCTGAAAAGATTTGCTTGTGAACATCGGAAAGAGATGTGTGTTTGAACTTCGACTTTGCGTCGTCTACACTCTCCCCCCCCAAGTGTTTTCCCCCTTTCGAATATATTACCCCTTTCTAAAGAAATGTTCCATCTCCCCTTACGAGGAGTGAAAGGAATTGTAATATTTTAAGGTGATGATGATGAGGCGAAATAGCTTAAAATACGGAGGTAAAGTTCATGGAGTTCTATACGTACAAGATTAAGACGCAAGTTTGTGAATAGAAGGATAGAAGAGTAAACTGTTAAGGGACAACGAACAATGATACGATTATGATAAAGTTTGCTCAAATAAAATTCAAAGTAAGTAGCCAAATAATGAATTAACACGAAGACGGTTAGTGTTTAATACTCATGAAGAGAAACGAAGAATGCTCTTAAACATTGTTGAGCACGTGCACAAACCAGACGAAAGAGAGAGAGAGAGATTCATTGTTGTCTTGCGAATTCTACAGTATTTGCAAGGTGAATGCAGTTTAATTGAGTTTAGTTTCTTATTTTGCTGGAGGCTACTTCAGTTCATCAGAAGTGCCTGAAATGGCTCTAGAGGATTAGTGCACGTTCACCGACTTCTCTGCTGATCAGTTTAAGTGCTTTTGTGGCTTAGCATCTCTCTCTCTCTCTCTCTCTCTCTCTCTCTCGCTCGCTCGCTCTGTATTGTTTGAGTACTAATATAACAGCGAGGCGCCTAGCAACCGAACTTCATAATAAAGTGCAGCATTTCAGGTGCTAAACAAACACCAAAGGTCATTAACGTGTTGTCTCTTTCAAGTGTGACAATAAATTCGGACAGTCGGATTTTTGCTCTTAAAAACGTTGTAAATGATCCACATTAAGCATTGTCTAACCACATTTTGCATTCACTCAGAGGTTTCCTGTCTTAATTCAGGCGTGACTTCGAATTCCTATTATGTTAACAGTAATTGTTAATATTTGTATAAGAGTAAATATTATAACACAGAATTATTCGGGTTACTTTGGTTTCCTTTCACACTGATCGAAATCTGGGGTGGTGCGCTTTTTCGCTTCCTCATTACACCATATATAGAGCCCTAACAAAATGCTCGTGCTTTCTATAAAAAATGAATTTATCGTTTTTCTTTCATGGAGTTTTATTGTTCAGTGTTCTGCTCTTTTGGATTTCAGAATACCGTCAGATGGAGCCACATGTGCAGTTTTATAGATTCTGTAAAAGAGTGTAATTGCGATCTTTTTTTGCTACATGTTAAGCCTCCCTTATTAAATAGTTCGGTGAAGTGGAAAATCGCATGAGTTAGCGTATATAATTAAAGCGGTGACTTTCAGACTCGTTTATTAGCACATACATTTTTTTCAGGTGTCGTTTCGATTCGAAGTAAAACGAAAACTTTACCTGCCACTTTCAATTTTCTTGAGAGGTCAACAACCTCCCTCTGATTTTATTATTCGACCCTTCTTCGTGTCTCACTCACGCTCTTTAAGTTACTTTTAATATTTTGGTGAAGCGTTTTCAACTTTATAAAGTTTACTCCTTTTCGGACAGCAGCGAATCGTCTTATTTCAATTGGAGCCGCAAAGAATTCAAACGAAGGAAAATCCACCCACGGAAGAAATAAGTGATGAATGATTTCAATTTTGGTTTAATACGATGTTCCCATATCTGACTCTCTTTCTGTCATACGATAAATGGAAATAACCTCATAAAGAGCTTCTGATGATGTCGATCACGAAGTTAAAATTGTTCTGATATCCATTCCATTGGATTAATTTAATAATTAAAAAAACATGTTTTTTTAGCATCCTAAAGACATTTTCAGTTGTTGATATTTTTTGCTACTAGAAACATGGCGTCGCTAATTAATTTTGGCACGTTTAATAAATCTACTTAATTACAGGAATTGAAGTAAGGAATTCCAAACGAATCCTGGATATATCTTGAACTCAAAGTTTAATCCTAATTTGTGGAATGCAAAATAAAAGAAAAAAAAGAAAAAAAAAAGGGTTTGTTATGGGAACGGCAGGCTGAAATCCTACATACGAGGCAAAAGTGAAAAGCAGAAGAACAACGTTAAGAAAGAGTTCAACAAATTACGATCCAAATTCGTTACATGTGGGTAATCTTTTATCATTAGGAAGCTTCGTGAACGTTAATTAGAGGAAGTGTAAGTAATTTGAGTCTTCCTCTAATTAACTCTGTTTCAAAATTGCAGACTGTAACTGATTTAAAGGCAGTTTTTTTTTTTTTTTTGCTCGTTAGTAATTTTCAGCCGCAGCAGTTTCTTTTCCCGCTTGTTTTGATTACATTTATTATTTTTTAATTTTTAATTATTAAGTGAATTTCGTAATTTACTCGTGTTCAGATGAAATTTAGAATGTAGGAACCACATTGCTCCTACATTATAAATAACATTTTGAAAGTATTGTTTCAATTATCGTTCCCAATTATCTGTTGCACGAGATGCACAACTTTTCGTTCATTTATTCATTGCTGACCACGTGTTACAGATGAGTCGCTCATTTACATATTTATATTTTTTGTGACTAGAATGGCCCTTTATATGACACATATTTACAGAAGAATCCCACTCATAAGTTGTACATTCTGGTGAAAAGAAATCAATTGACGGCTCGTTGCAGAATATTATCAAAAAATTCTCTAAGACGAAACTTTAAAGCATAGTTCTCTTCTTAGATTTTATTATTTTCACCATACTAAGACCAACCACTTCTCCCGGGATTCTATAGACGTAGGAATTCTTCAATTGGTTGCTTCAATAGGAAAGCTTCAATTGCTTGCGTAATACCTTATTTCGTGGCATTCATATAAAACTGCTTAGGTAACATGCGCAAGTAAATCTTCAGAAGATATTACAAAGTCAATGATAGGCGGCCAAGAAAATGTATATCAATAAAGAGAAGGCAACAAACGCTTCGCATTATATTTATGCAAAAATCTGACATTTAAAGCGTTTATACCCGCTTTATTTAATTCAATTTTGTTCTGTTATTCCACTTTTACCTGCGATATTACAAATAAATAAAATTCTTGAGATTTTCTGGGCATTACTCTATTATCAAGAAATGATTTCTCTACCTCTCCTATAGAATTAAAAATTTTTTCCCAAAGAATATAATTCGCCTTCTATATACTCGTAGGTATATAACCGTGAGGTTGTGGCTAAAAGGTCTTTAGACATCACTGTCGTCATACCTGTCTAAACAAAAATGCTAAAAATGAAAACTAAAATTAGATTATTCAAATAAATAAACAAAAGAGACGAAATGATCACGAAGACATAATGTAAGATAACGAATTGATTACAGAACCAAATGAACAGAAAGAAATGGGGGAAGAACCTGGCCTGAGTGGTACGGCTCACAAGGAGCTGATAAACCCTTTCGATGTTGACCTTCGCAGCTCGGGTTTAATCAGGTCAACACCCTTCCCCCTCCTATTTGTGAACGATAAAACTAAAGAATTATTTTATAAAAATAGACAAGGTTTAATTTGCCCCTGTGTCATAAAACAGATAATAGATGGTTTACATCATTTGGTGAATAACCTTCCATCCCCTAGCAGGTATCTCTCCTGTGCCAAGAACCGAAGTAAGTAAAAATAAAACCCATTGAGGACTCTCGCGTATATTCTATTTTCGTCCCGTATCTGGGATTTTTTTCTCACTTTCCAGATATGGTACTTCAGCACATTTACAAATATTAAGAATTTCTGCCTGTTTGTAATAGGTGGCGGGAACTGTAAATACACGACCTCTGCAAGGGTCAGCATTGGGATGCCTAGTACATTACTGCGTCTTCGCCAGATACGCTCAGCGTGGACACAAAAATAGAAGAAATGTCCCACCGTTTCAACGTTCTGGCAAACGTCACAGAACGAATCGCACGGTCTGGATCTGTATCGCGAATTTACTCACATCACTGGAAGATGCCCATAGGCTATCCTCCAGGTCACGTCCTGGTGAAATGGTTGTTCCCAACTACTCTTGATATTGTTGAATAATACCTCCGCATTTTATAACCTTTTGTGATTTTAATTGAAGAACATTTATATCATCTGTCGTAAACTTTTTTCTGTAATTACATAGTGGATAATACCACTCGGGTACAACCCCTGCGCCAGGACTAGCATGATCCGTGGTCCCAAAGTAGGGAAGAAAATGCACCAGGAAACACTTTATCAAAATTTCGGATGCGTGATTCGAACTTAAGGGCTTCCGTATAGTTTTAAATGTGTTCGCGTAGTACAGGTATTTTAGACTAGGAAGAGGAAAATCCCACGGTTAGTTTTAAGTTTCAGGTATTCTTTCCTAGATTCATGCTTCCTATTATTCCAGAGAAAATCTATTATCATATAATCTATTATATAAGAATAAGAAGTGTCACTGACTATGTTATTTTTGATAGTGATGTTTTCTCTCTGTTGCAGGACGAGTGTACAGAGGATTTGAAATTGGAAGCGATCACTATTTAGTCTTTAGCAGGATAAAATTGAATTTCATATTAAAACGAAGAACATGTAAGAAAGTTTTAAAGCGAATAAAAGTTGAGCAGCTCTCAGATGTGAACTGTAGACTAAAATACAAAAAGATTATTAAAGAAAAAATGAAAGAGTGAGAACAGGAACCAAACCTTGGAGATTCAGTGAAAAGCCTTGGAGAGAAGCCTGATTGATTCAGTCAGAGAGGCATGTTGTGAGGTTGTCTGCAAGGATAGAAAAATCAGGACTCCATGGTGGACACAGGAAGTTAAAGAGGCAGTAAAGGAAAAGAAGAAAGCATATCAAAAGTTCCTGGCAAATAAGTCTGCGTGTGCTCTTAGAGTATACAGAGACAAATGTAAGAAAGCTAAACACTGTCTAAAACTGGCTAAACAAACGTCATGGGAAGACTTTGACAAGAATAAAGAAAATAAATATCAAGAAGGTGGTAAGATATACTGGAAGTTGTTAAAGAAGCTCAGAAATAGAGGAAAGAGTGCTATGAATGTAATCAGAGATGAAAAAGGTGACATGAAAACAGAAGAAAAAGATATCCTTGAAGTATGGAGTAATTATTTCGAAAAATTGCTAAATGAAACAAGCAGTAATGACTGCGCAGTGGTAAAAAACACTGACGAGGCATGCAGTCAGGAAAACATATCCATACTTGAAGTAGAAAAAGCCATCAAAAGCCTAAAATGTGGAAAGGCAGCAGGAGTAGATGATATTCGACCCGAAATGCTGAAGTATGGTGGTATAAAAGTCTTTCAGTGGCTGCACTGCATAGTTCAGAAAGCCTGGACGTGGGAGGAATTCCAGATGTTTGGAGTAGAGCTCTCATAGTACCCATATATAAAAAGGGAAATAAAACTGAATGTGAGAATTACAGAGGGATTTCATTACTGAGTGTTCCTGGACCTGATAAGATGTATGCAAGTATACTAGAGAAAAGATTGAGAAGGATTATGAAAGAGAAACTTTATGAAGAACAAGGTGGATTCAAACTAACTAGAGGCTGTTAGGATCAGATATTCACTTTACGACAAATAGTTGAGAAAGCATGGGAATATAACAGAGATCTGCATTTAAGTTTTGTAGATCTGGAAAAGGCATATAACAAGGTGCCAAGAGAGAAGCTATTCAATACGCTACAATGATATGGTGTCAACGGGGCATTATATCAAGCAATACTTAGTCTTTATTTGAGTTGTAAATAAGTAGTTAGGATTGAAGGAAGTACAGGAAGATTGGTTTAATTTTAAATCTGGTGTGAGACGAGGAGTATATTATCCCCTATGTTATTCATTATCTATATGAATCACGTTATGATGTAAAGTGGTATTAAACTTGGTATCAAAATTGGAGAAGTTAATCTCAGCACTTTGCTTTATGCAGACGATGTTATACTTCTAAATAAATCCGCTACAAGTCTGCAAGATTACCTGACTAAATTGAATAACTGTTGTAATAGATATGGTATGAAGGTCAGCATTAAAAAGACGAAGACAATGAAAATAGACAGAAGCATTGAAAATATCAACTGCATTGTGAATGGAGAACCTACAGAACAAGTAAAACATTTCAGCTACTTAGGCACGATTTTTACTGAAGATGGTAAATTAAATATGGAAATAGACAAGAGAGTCAACAAAGCTGGTATGGTAGGAAGTCAAATGAATAAATTTTTATGGAATAAGAGAGAAATCACCCAAAACACTAAATTAGGTGTAGACGACACAGTGTTTTAAACCAATTTTATCTTATGGATCTGAGACTGGTTAAGAAATGAAACATTGAGCAAAGAGTACAGGACACAGATAGGAGAGTCCTGAGAAAGATGGCCTCAATGGCAGTATCATATTAAAATTGAGGCTATTAGGAGAGACCTTGACATTATTAGCATTCAGAAATGTGTTAGTAAAGCTAATCTCTGGAGATACGACCATGCAAACAGAATGGAAGAGGAAAGATTAACAAAACGAATGTTCTCTGCCAGGTTGGCAGGAAAACGACCCAGAGGAAGACCAAGATATAGGGGGATTGATACGGTACAAAGTGCCTTAGACGATAGAAATATAAGATCTCATAATGTTGGAGTCTTCACAAGTAACAGACTGATTTGGAGGAAAATTGTAGATAGGAAATGTGGTGCTATCATATCTTGTACACCCCTTGAGGATATATATCAGGAATTTGATGATGATGATTATAAAGTTGATTTTCGTGAACTTCTGTTATGTCGGTTAGGTTAGTCGTATGCATGAGAGTTGGGGAAATGATTGTTTTTAACACTATAGCTCTGCCATAAAGTGACAAATAACTGGGCTTAAAAGGCTCTTATTTTTCACTACGGGCGTCCTGTAGTTTTCGACGGGCAGAACGGGACTCGCCAGAAAAGGAATGCCCAGTACTGTAAGAGGATGTACTGTGGAGTTAAACCATTCGGAAAACGTTGTCTGAAAATTTCCAAATATTTTAATTTTTGTTTTTTCTGCATTTACGTGTAGACCACTGATCATGCTGAACTGCTGCAATATTCCAAAGTAGATGTAGATAGAATCAGAGTCTCGGAGCGCTGTAACTACATCATCAGCCTATGCCACAATCTTGCTATGTCTGGAGATTAGGGGTAACGGTATTCCTCTGACTGCGGGAGAGTAACCTATTTTTTTGATGAGGGGTTCTAAAGCTAGAACCCTTCATCAAAAAAGGAGGCAAAAAAGGAGAGGGCTTAGCGGGAAGCCCTGCATTACTCCATTTTGCATACGAATCGATTCAGAAAAAAATGCATTTATAGCTACGTGGGTGGAGTCCTCTGAGTAAATAGTTTTCGTTATTTTGCGCAGCCCAGTTCCCACCCTAGTTTTTTGGAGAACATGATGTAAGTCGAATGCTTTTTCCAGATCTATTGAGAGAAGGGCACGTGAATATTTCTTGTTTTTGGCGAGAACGATGATATGCTTGAGGAAAAGGAGAATTAGTTCCATCGATCAACCTGGCAAACCATAAACTTGCGAGCTAGTTATGACATTTTCGATGCCTAATTTAATGCGGGCGCAGATAATTTTTGTGAAAGTTTTATAGTGCGTGTTGGTTAGGGGAGATTTATAGCCAGCTATTTATTAAAGTGAGACCTCTGGTCTTTTTTGGAATAAAAACTGTGGAACTCTTCATGAAATCAGCGGGAATATTTCCCGAAGTGAGGAAATAGTTAAAGATGTTTACTAAAATCGGTAAAACAAAGTTCCAGATAGATCGACAGAACTCAGTCTCTAACCCATCTAAGCCAGGAGTTTTTCCTTGCCTTCATTGTTTTGCAAGCTGCTTTCATTTCGTCGAGGGATATCAGCCTGTCCTGCAAAGCGCTACGATGATCGGAAGATGTGATGTCCCATTGGCTGAAGTCATCCGCGTCTTGCTGATCAAAAAAAGTGGTGCAGTTATGTTGATAAAGATGTCGTAGGATTTTCTGAGACGACTGAAACATTTGAACGTTCTCTTGGATCCGGTACACTGTTCGGCCTTCATATGCAGCCGCCCGCTGTTGGTTGTAAAGGGTAGCAGAAGGCGTTTCTGTTCATCTCAGAAAAAGTCTCGCTCGAAAATCAAGGTCATCAAACCTTTTTTGTCGCTCTTCCTGTAATTCTATCTCTACCTGTCGAATGAGATCACCACAAGGGATTCCGCATCGCTCATTTGAGCGATACCACCCCAGTTCCCAGTAGAGATCCCTCACATGTTTTTTATGTTGTGCGCTTTTTCGCGCCCAACATTAAAAACCTTGAAAGAGTTCCTTAGCCTGTATTTTGAAGTTTACCCATTCTTCGCCGTCCCAGCTGGTGCCTTTCCATCTATCACATAGGTTCTGCAGCTCATTGCGAAAAGACTGTGGAAAGAGGAAATGAGCTTCCACGGACCTCTGGTGGTTTCCATGAAATTTGGGAGTCGAGCTTTCATCAGAACTATTTTGTGGTCCGTTAATAGACCGGTTATTTCATGTGCCACACTCCAACTACGTGTGGCTCTAAAGTATTGGATAATATGTAGGACCAGTCCAGCCTTGTTGATATCCTTCCACGCACAACAGCAGAACTTGATATCCTTCCACGCACGACGGCAGAACCCTTCCAAGGTCCTTTCGACCTTGGAAGGGTTCTGCCGTCTCCAAATATCAACAAGGTCGAAATTTTCACAGCAGCATTTTAGGGCTGTGAAACCGCCACTTCCATTCTGATCATCTTCACCTACCTTATCATAGCGAATGTTCTCTATACAGTTCCAATCATCGGCTATGATTAGCTGTTGCATCCCCCCCCTCAATAGATACTGTTCTAAAGAGTAAAAAAAAACATTTCGGTGATGAGGACTATTGGTAGCATACGCTATGAGAAAGGGTTGTTCGACCTACGTACTTCCAGTCAATAAACGCAAGACGTCCTTTTGAATGATAAAAAATCCTCCTAGTATGGGGGATGGAATAATTATTCCCATTCCCCTCCCATGGGAATCTCCCAAACATCAATAGCTGTTGACCGCAAAGCTCTTTGAGAAATTCTCCATATCCCAGTGTTTATAAAAATGTACTTCTTGTATGAAAAGTATATTAATATTATACATTAAAAGTAGCTCCAAACAGTGATTTGCAAGAGGATTGCGAAATCCGCTAACATTAAGAGTGGTAACTCGGAAGTCTAGTTGGTTATTCATAGTTTAGAAAAAGCATAAAATGTTGCCCTTTGATAACTGAGTTAATGTGCAATGTGGGACTAATATTTCCTGTTCCGTCAGGTTTGAGACTACATTTTAAAATTCCTTAAACTGCTCAGAAGTGGCTGTTCTTAGATCCTGTATATTAAGGTTCCCTCATTCAAAGTCTATATATACAGAGGAATATATAGACTTTGAATTCACAGAGGAGTAGGCCCTGCTGGAAACCTGGAATGGGTTCTTCTAATTTATCTGTTGCTGTTAGAATTTTTTCTAGCGTCACTGAAGACCCATTAAATGCTTGCTCCACGTTCAACGCTATGCTTGGTAGAGCTACTCTTTTTTTCTTCAGAAACTTCTGATGAAGTTGGGTTAATTTTTCTCTTCTTCATGCTCTGGGTTGTTGTATGAGAGGAGCACAGATTTCGATTTCTTAGTATCTTCCCTTTCCCTTGGCCTCTATTATACATAGGCCTCTTTTGTGACACTTTTGATTTCCATGTCTTCCTCTATTCTGTTTTCTACAGTTTTTTCTGCGACCTCAGTGATAAGAGCTTTTGTTTGTGTTACGCTTTTTCTTCTTAATCTTTCCCAATGATGTTTTCGTGAAGATGGCTTGGCTTTCTGTTGCTGTCGCTTTGTATGGCGGTGTCTGAAGAACTAGAAAATCTTCTTGCTTTTTTCTGTGACTCTGTTGTCACCGAATTCTCCGCAGCTGTGGATATAAGAGGCTTGATAGCATTGCCGATCCTCTCAGCATGAGTTATGTGTGGGCAGATGTCCACGTTATTTTCCTTATTACTACATTTAAAGCAGGATGATTAACGATGCAGTTTCTGTATTTACATTTCGGGAAATCTGCCCTTAGATGTTCATATGACCCACATCTGAAGCACTGTCTTTTTGACTACAGGATAATTAACCATTGGCTGATCCTATGAATACGAAGTTGGGGACAGGTGTTTTCATTTCCATTGAAATTACCACTTCACCAGACTTCCAGTCTGGGTTGTCGATGTCATTCGACCTTTTAATACCACGGACGACACCCCACTTCGAAAATACCTTGCGAATGACTTCGTCACTATTTTCGATATACCCGAGTGGAATTTGTCAATTTTTAATGTTCTCAGGATACTGCCTATCATAAAAGGAAACCTTTTTTCACCACCACATCAAATCCTCCTAGAAGGTTATCTCTGGTTTGGAATTATTTGACCACAATTTGATATTTTCCTCCACCGTACGGAGTAAAACCATGTAGAGATTGAGAGCCTACACTTGCTACTAAAGCTTTCACGAATGGACGTTTTTCGACCTTGGTATCTGCTTGAAAACTGAGAGTTCTAACTCTCGGCAGAAAAGATGCCATGATTAAACTTTACAAAAAAAAAAGTACAGAAAGATATCTATCAGAAACGTTAAGCCTTTTCCCTTGATTAAGGAAAATGCAAACAAATCCCATAGACTAATATCTACCAGCATCCCGTACTACCTAAGTAGCAGTGCTAGCAAAAATATGAAATCTGATCCTAACCCATTAAACGGCCAAGTTTTCCCCGTCAGCAAAAATCTCCTTAGAGAAGCGGAAGACTGACAAACGGCACAAGGCCCGGGACTAGAACTAAGATTGTTTGCAAAGCAAATAATCTTACCAAACAAAGCTGTTGACTCTTTTTCAGGAAAAATGGATCTCGATCAGATACTGCGATCTTCTCATACCTGGCTGTAGACTCTTCTGCAGATATCAAGATATTATAATTAGATAAAAAATGAAAATGGATATATGGATATACATGATATTCCATTTCCATTTTTTTTTTCTAATTATAATATCTTGATATAGAATATTTTCAGGTGTATAGTGTACTTTTAATAAATTTCAAAAGTTATTAGAAGTACTAAACTTTTAATATTAATTTTAGGCAAAATATAAAGGAAACTATTATTTATCAGAAATAACATAAATAATACTGTTAAAAATTAGTTATAAAGGTTTTCTCCTTCGAATGAATTCTGAAACTTATTCTAAGAACGCACGCACGCACGACAGAGAAGAGACTTGAATATATTCATAAATAACTTATGCATATCTTAAAAGTTTATGAAATGCTGAATTTTCCTGTATTGCAGCTGTTGACTCTTTTAAATGACTTGTAAAAATGAAAATCATCTTCGCTGACAAAAACATTTCATTTAACTCATAAGCACATAATTTGCTTAACTCAACACATTTTCTTTCTCTGCGATCTGCTACAGAAATAATCTTCGTGCTACAAGTATGAAATGACAAAAACCAAACGCTTAATAGAAATGTTGTCACATATTCCTTTTGACTTTCCAACCTCTAAGACTTATTATTATTATTATTATTCGTGACACCTCCAAGGAGTCCGAAGACTCATCGCGGGAGGATACCTACTTAGCACACCTTAGTTTCATCAACTAAGAATGAAAGAAAGGAGAAATCGCATTTTCTATATATTGTATTTACGGCTATTTTGCCTGCTTCTGTTTAGGAGTGCCCCTGTTTAAATGTCATTGGCTTTTTACTCATGGATTCTTAGGGCATTGTACATGTATATTTACTAATAAATATATGTAGCATAAAGGAAGAGAAATTAACACATACCTTTTTCTGGGTGTTGTGGCTTTTATTCTTTCTGCGATGTGCAAACTACTGTGTGTGTGAGGGGGGTTAGGCAATGTGGGAGAATTAAAATAGAAATGGAAAAAAACCGGGTTTTTTGAATAATATATATATATCATCATCATCATCATCTTCCTTATACCCTCTTTTACCTTGCGGTGTCGAGGGTCCATTGATCATCGGAGGTCAGCCTTATGCCCCGGTGTATCCTATGTTTAGGATACACCGGGGCATATATATATATATATATATATATATATATATATATATATATAGGTGTAGGTGATATCACAGTCTTTTTGGCAGGGATATTAATTGAGACTACGTTGTGGTGTTCAAATATTTCTTTTTGTGTGTGAGATTTAGTGGGTTTTAAGAGATTTTGCCAATTTTTGGTTTGTGGTGAATACCAGTTTGTAGTCAGTATGTTTGAAGATGTATTTATGGGCTTTGTATGTGTTTTGGGTGTATGGTAGTTTGATAATTTTTTGTGTTCGGAAGTTTATTTTGGTAGTTGGGTTGTTTTGGCGGTTTTTGGCCATCCTGTTTGCGTAATTTATTAGTTGTGTAGAATAGTTGCGATTTTTGAAGCTCTATGTTAGTTTTTTTTATTTCTGCGTTTAGATAACTATGATTGGTTGAAAATTTGTAAGCATTTATGAATTGTGATAAGATGACCGATTTTTTAACGGAATATGGATGGAATGAGTGGAAATGGAGGTAGTTTCCGATATGCGAGGGTTTGTGGTATATTTTCGTGGCTATTTTGTTGTATGTTCTCATTAATGTCAAGTTTAAGAAATTGATGGATTTGTTCTGTTCGGTTTCTATGGTGAATTTTAGAGTGTTGCTGTAACTGTTTTAAGGCGGTGATGTATGTAGGATTTCCAATGCACAGAATATCGTCCACGTATCTGCCATAAAAGGTGATGCCGGGGGTTGGGGGGAAGGGACGGATGGAGTAGGAGTGATTCTATGTGTGTTAGGAATAATTCCGCTAGTTGTCCGCTGTTGTTTTGGCCCATGGGGAGTCCGAAGATTTGAATATACATGTTGTTGTTGAACTTGAAGAAGTTTGTCGAGATTATTAGTTTGATTAAGTTTATAATGTCATTAGGCGTTAGTTTAGTACGAGAGTGTAGGGTGTGGTCTTCTGTGAGTAGTGTGTGTACAATGTCTCAAGTTCTGGGGACGTCCACGTTGGTGTCTAAAGAGGCCGCATCCAATGAAGTGAGGATGTCTTCCCGGGATACGGATAGGTTTTTTAGTTTTTTGAAAAGGGTCGTCCGAGTTTTTTTATCATGAAGTTAGACGTAATTAATGGTTTGAGAAGTTTAGCTACGAAATTGGATAAAGGTGCTGTGGTGGTGTTTTTGTAGGAGACTATTGGCTTCATCGGGTACCCGTCTTTGTGGGTTTTTATTTGTCCGAACATACAACGGGTGCGTGTGGTGCGGGGAGCTGTGTTTTTCATTGTGGTTTTGTCTATTTTGTTTTCCTTGTAGGAAAACAAAATAGACAAAGTAGGGTATTGTTGATTTTTTTAATGAATTCGGGGGTGGGGTCAATTTGGATTTTTTGGTAGGTGTGTTGGTCGTTCAAGATAGCTGTATTTTGTTGTGATAATCGGTTTGGTTTGTGATGACTACTGTATCCCCTTTGTCAGCTTTATTTATCATAATGTTTGGGTTCCTTTTTAGGGATAATAGGGCTTTTTGTAAGTTGGGGTGATGTGATGTTTAGTTTTATTATTATTTTACTATTTATGATGTTGTTAATTTTGTGAAATATTGTTTCTTTGTTAGATCATTCTTTAATTTCGCTTGGATTTCGGTAATGATGTCTCTGTTTTGTGTGTATTTTGGGGATACGCCAAAGTTAAGTCACAAGTGCGTTAAGTGAATGCTATTTTTAAAGGTGTTTTTGTGATCGAGGGGGGTTGGGGGTTGGTAGGGTTGTTACGAGTAGAGATCCCATGATAGCGATTGTATGGTTATAAGACAAGTAAATTACGGATATTATCTCTGGAAAAACTCCCATGTTACTCCTCTTAACAAACTATTATATTTACGGCTATTTTGCCTGCTTCAGTTTAGGAGTGCCCCTGTTTAAATGTCATTGGCTTTTTATTCACGGATTCTTATGACACTGTAGATGTCTATTTACCAATATTTTCTATATATTATACAGGATGATCCAAAAGTCATGCACATCATAAAACAAGCTTGAATTTTTCAAATGCAATATTAGTACCAAGACTTGTAGAACTAAATTGCGACAAACAAATCTTATAACTGTATCTTTACAAAGGAAAAAATAAATAATATTACAAAAGGAAATGTTCAAAATGCACGTCGTTCTTGGATGTTGGCACGTGATCTTTTTTTTTTTTTTTAAAGGCAACTCTTCAAAGCATAGAATTCCTGACTATTCCGATTGCTTCAGTGATATTCGTCTTAAGTTCTTCAATAGTGAGGATTATAAGAATGAGGATAATAAGAAGATATGTCAATTCCACATATCTTCTTAATCCCATAAGAAGATATGTGGAACTGACAAATCTGACGCCCTTGGGAGAAAACGTCCTTTAGAAATCAGTCTGTCACTAAAACACTCCTGCGAAAATTGCATTCTTCATTTGCTGTATGGCAAGTGGCATTGTCTTTCTCAAAACTGCAGTCACGTTCTTCAGTCTTAATGAGAGCCACGATCTGGGTGATATCTTGGTACAGTGCACTGTTCAAAGTAAATGGGTCCAACAAAGCAGCGGCGTGATACTGCACACCACCTAAATGTGTCATCATTTTTTTTTTTGAATTTTTATCAACGTGAATAAAACACATTTTTATTTTAAACGTTCTCTTATGAGCTACATATTTTGAGCTTTCGCTGATAGCAAAATCCCAATTCTCGCACTTCTTCGATATGAATAAATAACAATAAACCGATGATATCCGCTTGAAGGACACGTGCTGGGCATCACGTAAATTCGCACGATAAAGCTCTTGCTCGGCTACCATCACACTGACGACACCGTCACTCACGGAGGAACAGTTTGGAGTTTGCATTCCGCTTGTTCCATACAGACCCAGGCAATTAGGGGAGTGGGAGGAAGGAACAAATAAAATTTAGATTTTAATGAATGCACATCCATTCATTAAGGGCACAAAATTTAAATGTAGACATCCTGAAACAAATAATAAGTATCTGAAACATATTTTATTGATTTTTGTCACATTTTGTCTCATCCTATGAGAGGGAACCAAAGCCTTTCTTTCAATGCGATATTTGAATTATAAAAGATAAGGAAAAACAAAACAATAAAAAGTAAATACAATCACTCTCAAGACAGCGAAAAAAAAATTTTTTTTTTGTCCTCTCACTTCAAACGAAAGTACGGAAAAGCGAATAATTAAGAAAAAGAAGAGAGATAAGAAAAACATCTCTGTGATCAAAGGTTAAAAAACATCGGAGAACATTCGAAAGATCGACTGAAGTCAAAGAAGCAGAATAAACAAAAAAAAAACTCTGCTATCAGGGAAAAAAGGCGCCCGATGACATAAAAAGTGTCTGCTACATAAGAAAGAGCAAACAGGGAGAAAACGTTTTTCTTCAAAGAACAAAAGACTTCATTCAGTTTAATTTTTTTTTAATTTTTTTACGTTTCAGTTAGATAAATACAAGGACTGTCGAAATAAACAACGAAGTTTTTTTTTTCCCGAATTAAAATCACTTACTGCATGTTCTAAAAATTACAAATAAAACTGCTGAATTGGGTTAACTTTAAAATTGCCATTTTATACCACGAGACGGCGTCACATTCGTCAATGAGTTCTGCATCAAGAAATAGAATGAAGTTTATTTTTATTGACATAAACAGTTTGCTTTTCGAACCTCTCTTTCATTTTCTTGTTTTAATTTAAGTCTAAATAGATTCAGATAAATATTTCTGTCTCTCTCTCTCTCTCTGTCTCTCAACAAAATGGCAGATCCGGAGATCTCAATTTTGATTACTGCCACCTAATATGATTGAATTCCGAACCATTTTATTCGTCTGTTGAGGAACCAAGCTACGTGTGACACATCAATAGACGAATAAAAATAAAAGTTCGTTTTAAATCAGAATAGGATTTATAAAATTTTCAATTGCCGTAAAATGTTACAAGACTTTTTCACAACACTGGTACTCAACAAAAATGTGGTTTTATTGAGGGATTTGACTATACAAAAACATTTAGTTTGGAACTATCGACGCATACATGAATGGTTGTAGCGTATTAGCAACGTATTAAGTACAAAAGTGAGTATTGTAAGCTTTATATTGTGAGAAATGCAAAAAGACAGCATAACCTCATCAAATGCAATACATTTAACTCTGTTTGCAGCAACGAAGAACAATACGCGGTATTGGATTCGTACCAACTATTTATAGACTTTATATGCAAATCAATATTTCCATCCTAAACATGAGAGGCTTTTATTGTTATTTCGTACCTTCTCGTATCATGAATGAGATGAGATGGGAAAACTCTTTAGGGAATTCTCTTTCTAATCTTATTTTATTCCTTTTGAAGGAATTTCAAGGAGATGAAAATTCCTCTCCGCGTTCTCTTCAATGGCTTAGATGCTGTGATGAGATCAATTGAATGAATGAATGAATTATTACAATTCTATTCATCCTTCACCCTCTCGACAGATGAAAGTGTGATAAATTGCATCAAAATGTAAGATGAATCTCCCAGATCGATGATTCGCTGCGGTTGCGATTGGAAATGCTTGGAGGATACGTCTCTGATAAGTCGCTATGCTGCATTGCTAACTCCTTCTATTGCAGGAAAAGCAGGATTTCATTTAACTTATTGAAATGATCAAGTTTAGATTTAATTTATAAAATTATTAAATCGAAACTTATCAAATATATCAAATCTTTGAGCTTTGAGCTGAGAGAATAGCGTACTCTATAAGTTGCTTGAGATATTGTTAAGAGTAAAAGATATCTTTCAGACGAGTAAGGATGCGAAGTACTTTTATTGGACTTTTCATCTGAAGGTGAGATAGTCGGTCTCATATGCAGATCGCAGAGTTTTTCCTTCCGAATGGTTGGGTTTTTCATCTTGCGAAACAAGCAAACTGACCAGATCAGCACAACTATTTATGTAGCCTTTAGTTGCTTCGACCATAAATCCAAAAGAAAATAAATAAACGCGTTGATCTACAAATATTTCCATATCCTAAATCATTGCGGTTCCATACTCTATCAATATAACGACGACAATAGCGCAAGTTTATTAATGCTCCTTTAAATGTGTAGCAGTTTATAATGTCACAAAAGACTCGTTAAAGATACCAAGAAATTTTATACTTGGTTTGTAATCCTTATCCCAAGTAAGCAAAAACAATGTTTTGCGTCTGAAATATATTCACGTCTAAACTACTTGTATATAGCGCTAATGATTCGTATCACTTCTCTCGCAATGCTGTTGATTTCGCAAAGATTTTCTACAAAACCTTTTTTTTTTGTTAACAGACATGAATATGTTGCTTAATCTGCTTAGAAAGAAAACATATCTTATTCAAAACATAGCTTTTTCTTTCCGCTTGCTACCTGAATCTCTTCAGAGATCGTTAAGGAATTTAAATTGCTAATAATATGTTTGTGTCTCTCGGGATACCTTTGACACATGGTATCCATATATGCCGTGTTGTTATTGGATTAAAAAATTATTTCACAATTTAAACAATTTATTGTTTCAAAATCAATACTCTTGTATATTTTAATAGGACACATCTACTGCGTTATTGATGCACACGCTCCATCCAACAGCACGTTCGTTTGACAGATTCGCTATTGCGTGTAATATCTATCACGCCACGTAGGGCCATAGATCATTATGTAAACGAAAGTAGCACGAGACAACGTAAGGAATGAAGGATGTATTGCAGAGAAAAAGCGAACACAATTCATGACGCCATTAATCACGTGTTCCACGAATTATCATTAGAGGTGTTAATAAGACATCTCAGATGTATCTGCCAACGATAACAAATGACATTTCGTATACTTCTCTGTTAGGTTCTGAACATACTGGGGTAGGGCACATGCACGCACACACTTATTTAAAATCGACTAACGCGGAAGAAGCGAACGATTTTTTGAAGCTCACAAGTTTGGTGAAGTTCGAATTTATCGATGAAACGAAGAGATAAGCTTTCTGGAGTGAAGAAATAAAAATATTTTTGCTGTTTAGCTGATTGTGCGCGTACTCTTGTAAAAGAAAGACACGCTATGGTAACGGTCACTCTGTTACACTCGAAATAATGCAGAAAAAAGGAAAAAGATAGTAAAAAAAAAATCCATCGTGACCCTGTTGCTTGCAGCTTAAAAAAGGAAGCTTGAATTACACAAAGCAAATTCGACAATCAAACTGTTCCCGTAAGCAACAAAGAAAAAATAAATAAATACATTGAGATAAGGTTGTATTTCTCTATAAAGCAAGGTACTGCCACCGGGTGATAAAAGTTTCTGTAAACCTGGAACACATTTAAAATGTTTGAATTTTATAAATATGAAAGTTTTTTCCTTTAGCCAGAAGATTAACTTTTATACAAAAATGTGGATTTATTTTCAACGCTCATCTTTTAAGCTCATAAAATTCATCAGATGATGTGCATTCTTTGCAACAACTGGTGTTATTGATTCTTCAAGAGCGGCGAATTAAGCACACAATCCCTTAGCCCCTTTAATGGGATTAAGAAAAGTTAGAAAGAGAGGCCTTTTTGACAGTCAGTGATGGGAGTTATTAACTGGTTGCCGACAGCAAACGTTCTTTCAGTTCATTATGCATCTTACAGTTTATTCTGTCAACTAACACTGCGTCTCATCGGACAACAGGGATAAGAGATATTAAGTTGGAGGATTAGCCTTGAGACATGGGTTTACTTCAAAGATTATAGTACATCAAAAGTGATCTCCTGCGTTGCCATGACAACCGAATTTCCACCTGTTTTCCGGATCTAGTACGATTTCCGAACAAAATAAAAAATGTACGAAAGTTTCAGAGATCGCGTTTGGTGCTAGCACTGACATGTTTGCAGAAACTCCAGATAGGCACAACCCGAACAAATTGCTGCACTGGGGTTTTGTGCTCCAGCATTTAATACTCGGACTGTAAATCTCTCCTTGATGAATGCGATTTGCTATTGAGATTTGGGGCATATACGAGTGCTGGTAGTTGCACTAACGCCAACAAGGATATGTACACACTCAGACACTCACTCGAGGCTGATTGAACAATGAGGTTTTATTCGTTTTAACATACTGTTAATTCATTTGTATGTTTCCATACTCGAACGCATTGTTGCTATGGTAACATCCTCCGCATTGTAAAAATGAAAAGTCGTTCTAAAGATGCTTATGGTAGCTGTCTTAATTAAAAATAAAGTGCTCCATACAAAATACAAAAAATACAAGACAATTGACGAAGATCAAACTTTATCATACTTAAGTAACTTTTTTTCATTCAGTTGGAATAATTTTACTTCGCAAGTGTTACACTACGTTTATGACTTAAAGTGACTCCAAAGGGTTTAATTGCGGTATGCTTTCTACACCTCGTACACGATTCTACCGGAAGTTGTGCAACGCACATCCGACTGCATAACAATGAATGTTCATAAGCAGTTTAAAGTTCGAGTCAATACACTCAATTAAGCAGACACACAAATAACTGCTCGCTTCAGGCTATAAAATTCTGAAGTTGGTTGTGAAGGAAGTTCGCGCAAAGAGCGATCTTAGTGAAGACAAAGCACGGAGGAGGTGGAGAGAGGTTCATTTGAAGACGCCATTAAACTCCTTCCAAAGTTCCTTAATAGCAATCACCATCTTACGGAAGATTCGCATAATGGGGATCGATCCTTTATAGTTCTAATTGATTAAAGTTTTCTTTCGTAATTCTCTTGTGGGTTGTAAACATGTACACTGTCTTTTCAGAAATAAAGGAGCAGAAAATATCACGGTATATTTGAAAATGACCTTAAAAATGACGAAAATCACCAGTGGGATTTTAAAGTTTTTAAAGTGCGACTGAAGCACATAAAACTGGTGAAATTTCAACTAATTGTTTTAAGGGAGTCTCATTAATAAAATAGTGTAATACCAAATTTAGAAATATGTGGCAGTAAGCAAGATGGCGGTCTTCTATCGGGAGAAGAAGATCTAAAACTTTTTGAACAATAAACAATAAACGCTAATGTAATAGCCTTCTTTAATTTACTCTTCTTATTATTTTGATTAAGTGAACATCGGACAAAGTGGGAAAAAAGGCTTAATCTTCATAAGTGATTTTGCTTTTAGTTTATTCCTGGGAATTTTGTCTTCGTAATCAGAAATGTTCAGCTGAGTATGAACATAAAGTTTGACCCAAACTTTAAGCCTTAAAACTATTCAATCCTTGGATTACGAAAATCATTGGCGCTTGTTTTTAAAAATTCACATTTTCAAATATGTGTATTTTATCGAAGTAATGCTAAGGACACTCAGATAACGCTTCAAAGCAATGGCATTCTTCAGTATATCTGATAATCATAGAAAAGGCGTTACCTGTTTTTTTTCCGCCTCATCCAGCGATGTCTTCTCCCACCCTATTATCATTTTCCTGCACGAATTGTGAGAGAGAGCGTGTGTCACAGTCTATTTGCAGACAGAAATCACAAATCCTCATCATCTGCTGTACTGTGAGAATGCAACTCCTGGAAGGCGACCTCACCTACCCATTTGCAAAAAAAAAAAGAAAAAAAAAGCTCTCAACATATTGGGGTGATTGCGCGTGACAAGAGAGAACCACAGTGCGAATGAATCAAACTCCTCTGCAGCAAGTGGATTGTTGTGGATTGTCACCGCATAATTCACGAACGGCCCTCTCTAGTTGATGTATTCACAGACTTTATCTAGATTGCACGTTCAAGTACAAAGATCATTAATTTTCTTAAAGGTGCCGACGTTTCTTATCAAGAAGAGAAACAAACACAAACAAAAATATTTAGGAAAATTCTCATGGACGATGTCAGCTGATGCTGTTAAAATCCAAGGGTTTGGTTTTATTTTACAGGAGCTATTCACTCATAGCTGAGGATTACATGACTTCCTTAGTCGTAAACAATCATAATCATAAACTGGACTCTAATTCGGACCAATCACTCACCTTCTGATTTTAATATTAAATTTAATGTTCAACATCCAGTTCAGTCCGCATTCTTGTAGTGGCACATTTTGTGAACATTACTCCGTTTCTGGTGCAGAATATATAGAAATTATAAGACTTTATACAAGTATATTCTTTTTAAATAATTTGTTAGTATATTATTTCATAATATCACGCAGTAAATTTATTATATCATGCTCCTTTTTATAATACACCAATTAGGAAATCATACTAATTATTAAGAAATGATGTTTATACGTTGATTGAAAACCAAACGGCTATTTTTCTCGCAACCTTAATAATAATGAAGGAGATATGAATCTTTTGATGTTTAACGGCCAGTAAGCGAAACTCTAAGAACTCTGACTAAGATCTATGAGTTTCATACCGAAAAACTATCGGCAAATCCAAGTGTAAGTAACCACGTGGTAGTGCAACACCAAGGCAACTCGAATCAAAGGTGGAGCAAGCTCCTTCACTATCCTTGATATTTTCTCATAATTTAAAAACACAGCCACTAGGGGATGTAATACTGTAATTACATTAGGAGGAGAGGTCACTACCCAGACCGGTTTCCACCTTTTTTGAGGTAGAAAAAGGTTGAAACCGGTCTGGGTATCATCAGTGAGTAGGTAGACCTGGAAGATAACAAGGTATTAACTATTAACTATTAACTATTAACTATTAACTATTAACATTACTGGCTTAACGGGTGAAGCAAAAGCTTTTCATATTCCCGGCTATCTTAATAGAGGCTGTGAGTTGAGAGACTTTATGAGCAAATTGCTCGCCCTGAGTGGGCTAAGAGATTCATCCTCAGTGTTGGGGTTGAGGATGGCTTTAGGTCTTTTGTGCTGAGAATAGTCCATTGCATCATAGTCAGCAGCCAGTTGGATCAGCCTGTTAGGGTGCATAGTTGCTTTTGAGAAGAATTTGGTTGCTATAGTCTGCATGAAAGTATAAATATAGGGGATCTCCGTGTCCCGGTGCAGTTGGACAGTTCGGATGAACCATGGAGCGCCCAGGATCATTCTAAGACACTTGTTCTGAATGCGTTGTAATTTGATAATATTCGAGTTTGAAGTATGGCTCCAAGCCGGTGAGGCATAGGTGAGTATTGGACGAACATTCAGTTTGTATATGAGAAGTTTAATTCTGGTGCTCAGCTTGCTGTTTCTGTTAATTAACGGGTAGAGCTGAGCTATGGTTTTTGATGTTTGCAGAGAGTCTTGATATGGGAGTTGAAAGGCAGTTTTCTATCCAGTACTACACCAAGATATTTGATGTCTGTTTTCCACTGAATTTTTATGTTAAATAAGAGAATATCTTCTTTAGGAAGCACTGATCTTCTAGAGAATAGGACGGCTACGCTCTTCAGAGGATTCACCAGGAGTCGCCATTTGGCAAAATATTGTTCAATTTGCAGTAGGTTTTCTTGCAGTTTCTTGATGGCTAGGTGAGGCTTCAATGATCTGGCCAATATCGCTGTGTCATCAGCGTAAAGAGCTTTAATTGAAGATAATGGGTTGTGTGGTATATCATGCAAGTATAAGGAGAATAGAATTGGTGCTAGTAAGGACCTGTGTGGAACTCCAGCCAAGATGTGTTTCTGTGTAGAGACTGCTCCACTTAATCTCACTTGCATGCGCCTATCGTAGAGGTGTATGCCTTGATGGGTTGAATGATTCCGATTGGTACACCGGATGATATTAGTTTATATAGCAAACCATAATGCCAAACCTTGTCAAATGCACTGGCTAAGTCTAGGAAAACTAAATCTAAGTCAGTGCATTGACGCCAGTTAAAACCTGTTATGATATGCTCCACCAATCTGTGTATTTGTTATGTGGTGCTATGCAACTGTCGGAAGCCAAACTGCTCCTCAGGCAGGATATTTAATCAGAGTAAGATAACAAGGTTCTTAAAAGAACTGGGAGATGGACTGAGTCCTTGACTCTTTATCCCGTCATCTGAATGAAGAAAATCTGTGTGGATGGGGTGTTATCGAGCTAAAAAGCTCTAGTCATGACTGGGTAACGGCAATAGCCGAGCCTCAGTTAAAACTTCATGGGCTACAGCATTGCCATTTGTTACACTGGAACTGTTTAGGTAAAGGGTAAAATCTCAAACAATCAGACGATCTCTAGGCCACTCATTCGTGGGCGAAAGACCGTCTAAATCTCCGCGTTGGTTGCACTCAGTGAAACTCGACCACCGAGTAGAACCGCTCATTCCGAAGAAAATAATTCAGCGACAAGAACCCTTCAGCGTGCTGTGCCAGAGAACACTTTCCCCGGCGACTCAAATTGCTCCCTTAAGGCAAAAACCCCAAGAGAGCGAACTCTCGAAACTCGGCAGGATAACAGCAACAGCCGAACCTCAGTTAAGCTTCCTTGGTTCAGCATTGCCATTGGTTACCCTGGAAGTCCTAAAAAGGACTAAGATCTTCCCTCCCAGATAACAAGGTTCTAAGTTCTAAAAAGAACTGGGCGATGGACTGAGTCCTTGACTCTTTATCCCGTCATCTGAATGAAGAAATTCTGTGTGGATGGGGTATTATTGAGCTAAAAAGCTCTAGTCATGGCTGGGTAACGGAAATAGCCGAGCCTCAGTTAAAACTTCATTGGTTACAGCATTGCCATTCGTTACCCTGGAAGTCCTAAAAAGGACTCCTTGTCCCAGATAACAAGGTCCTTATAGTCCTTATAAGGACTGGCTTAAAGGGGAGAAGCAAGAATGCTTTTCATCTTCCCCGTTATCTGTAGAGGACAGTGTAGGGATAAGGTGTTATTAAGCTATTAAAGCTCTGATCATGGCAGGAGGGTAACAGCAATAGCAGAGCCTCAGTTAGAACTTCATTAGCTACAGCATTGCCATCCATTACCCTCCAAGGGTATTGGATTGAATGAATCAATCACCGCATCTCACGGTCGATTGATTCTCCTCCCTCAGATAACAAGGTTTAAGTGAAAAGAACTTACATACCTTCACTATACGAATGCCATAAAGGTGTGTTTGTATATTATAACATAGATTGAAAGCCAAACGGCTATTTTTCTGGCAACCTTAATAATAATGAAGGAGATATGAATCTTTTGATGTTTAACTGCCAGTAAGCGAAAGTCTAAGAACTCTGACTACCTACTCACAGATGAAACCTCAAAAAAGGTTGAAACCAGTCTGGGTAGTGACCTTGCCTCATAATGTAATTACCGTATTACATCCCCTAGGGGCTGTGTTTTTACATTATGAGAAAACATCAAGGATAGTGAGGGAGCTTGCTCCACCTTTGATTCGAGTTGCCTTGGTGCAGCACTACCAAATGGTTACTTACACTTGGATTTGCCGATAGTTTTTCGGTATGAAACTCATAGAACTTGGTCAGAGTTCTTAGAGTTTCGCTTACTGGCAGTTAAACGTCAAAAGATTCATATCTCCTTCATTATTGATGTTTATACGTATTCGTATATACTGAACGATAAACTGGTATATGGATTTATAGGAAGCACGTTACTGAAGTACGTGGGTACATTTTGCCATCTGTAATACTAAAAATACTCAATTATAGGAGAGAGAACTAGACTTCGCTTTTTGCTGCCGTTATTATCTTTAGTTGATAAAGTCACACACGATTTGTACTTCTGTCAACGAAAAATGTATAAGAAGTGATATGGAATTTATTTTCTGTTTATTAAAATATTACAATTTTAGCAAAAATATAAAAAATATGTCTTAAAGATTTTATTATGCGAACTTTCATCCACTAATGAATATGTGTGTGTGTGTGTAAATCAGTATAATCGGAAAATTATACTGATTTTTTATCTAAGCAAATACATTATTCAATCAAAATATTATGACACTTCAACAAATTGGCTACTGCACGCTTTTTTCTGAGCGTCATGTCCACTTGAAGCGTGTGACACGCTACTTCATTCGGAGCTGACATTCAACTTTGTCGATGTGAAATTGAATGTATGCACGCATGATCATATTGTTGAGGATCTGAATTTATGTAAAAAAGTGTTTCCAAACTGATTTCTCAATATATGCCGAGTTGCAGATTAAACTTTACTAAACCGTAACCAGTATAGTTAACCTCTCCATCTGTAGCGTACATCTGGAGTTATTTTGCAAAATATCGTTACTTTTGAGAGGTTTTAACCAAAATTGAAATTAATAAAATATGGTGACGATCCCGAAGTTTATCAGACTTCGTCTGGACAGAGCAACACAAAATGGAAAAATTATTTATTCAGCCAGCGTGGTGCTTCTGTTTGCTGTTAGGACATAGATGTCGTCTTTTATGATGCATCCGCAGGATGCATACTGATGATCTTGAGGTTCGCCATCTTCTGAAATGCAATTTATTTTCTTCTGTTATCAACAAATTCCATGTTATGTGTGACAAGTATTCTCGCTGGTGTTTGAATTGGGGAGAGAGAGAGAGGGAGAGAGAGAGAGAGGGAGAGAGAGAGACGAAACACAGATTGTATTTATCGGATGCGAGTGCGCTCCTAGCATTATCAATCAAATGCCGACCTCCCAGCGACATTTCCATCGGATGGTATTTGTGAATGAACTTCCGGAAGCACATAATAGGACCGAGGGAGGAAGCCGTCTTCCGGGGGATATTTATTTACACGTGTAGCTATCTTTCCTTGAAATGTAACCTTTTGACGTTCTCCGTACATCGTGAGCCAAGGTGTTTTCTGTCTGTTTCGTTTTCAGCTCGAAATTTGAGAAAACGTAAAGCAAGATAAAAGAATGATTTTCTCTTCATCGGATTCAAGGAGAGAGATTTGGTTTCCGATCGTGAAATGCGATAACTGTGATCTTTTTTTTTTTATTCCTCATCACAGGCGGCAAACTGAGTGTGATCGATTACGTGGAAAGAGGACAACAAGTTTGTAAATCTCTAATAATAATAATAATAATAATAATAATAATAATAATAATAAAAGATAGATTTGGATTTTCCCTACTAAGTAAAAATAAACGAAGGAAAGTGAATTACGGCTGAAACCGGATTTCGGTATAGGAAAGAAGTAAAATTAATAAAAAGGGAAAGAAAAATAGAAAATTACGAAATAGGTAGAAAAAGTGGGAAAAAGAAAAGGAAAAGTAAGGTAATGAAAGAGGAAATAGAATTTGTGTCTGTGTTTGTTTGTGTGTGTGTGTGTGTGTGTGTGTGTGTGTGTGAGAGAGAGAGAGAGAGAGAGAGAGAGAGAGATTTTTCAAGACATACACATACAATTTTATTTTTCAACGTTTGCAAAGACGACTTATCTCGAATTTGTACAGCTGGGTGATTATTCACCTCAAGCATCTCTTAAAAACTAAAAGAGAGAGCGATATATTTCTCTTTCTCTCTCTTTCTCTCTATTAATTCACCTTCACGCAATTGCGTTTATCTCGTCCCCCACAAATGTCAGAAACACATACAAACTACAGTTCCATACAATGTACTGAAATGAAGAACCACGTGATTTGCCATCATGTCTTTATCGCTCTGTATGAGATCACTACCCTCCATATTGAAGACCTCAGGATGCGGGAAAAAGAAATACTCGTTTGAATTCTAGATCAGAATCCCGGATCATGTAAGTTTACATCATTTCATGGTTATGGCTCTAATAAAAGAAACTTGATAAGCTGTAAAAATATTTGAATCAGTAGCCACGCATTTTTCTATAGCGCTCAAAACAGATAACGAAAAATAATCAGATAACGCGAATACAATACAATCACTTGTAAATAATTAAAAAAATATTTTATTTTATAAATTATAACTATAAGTATTTATTTGTTATTTAATAAAATGTAAAAGATATTTTCAGAAAATTATAGTTTTAGAAAACACCTTTTATTTTGATTTCATCTCATTTTCTTTTTTCCCTCTTTTACCTTGCGGTGTCGAGGGTTTATTAATCATCGGAACAAACCGTTCACAGGATAAGGATACGCATCTTATGTCCGTAGTGTTGAGTTCTCAAAGCCGGTTTGCCTGCTTTGCGGGATGAAAAATCCCAGGATAAACTGGGGAAAAAACCCTACCGTCCACGACCGGTTAACCGGGCTATGGCCGAAGAAGATCCTTCAGCTCCTCACGTCACCGACGGGAATCGAACCTAGAACACTCCTTCCTCAGGCACATGGTTGCGAAGCGCACAGCCACCAGTCTAATCGCGCGGCCTTTTCGTATGATAATATGTAAATATTATGTTATTGCTTACGACTACAAGAAACATTCTGCAAATTGTAACTTCGTATTTCCCAACTTTTTAGTTTCTAAGGAGTATCCATGAGGGATGCTCAATTACCAGTCCACATGTCTATTAGAAATACTTTGATGCAGGTACATTTTTTACCTCTGCCAGCACGTGTACCACAGAACTTCCGGTCTTGTGACTTGTTCATGCATAGCAGTATATAGAACATAATACGACTGATCAACATTCATAATTATACGTTATTCTATTTTGATTAGTTCATTTGCTTCTGCTTATGTACTGAATTAACACCTTAAAAGACGTGAGCAATGCAGTGCATTCAAAAACGTATTTTTATAAGCTTTTCTGGTTTCATTACATGTATTTAATATTTAGAATGATTTTTCTCCTTAAATTATCTTTCGTCTTGCATTACAATATGGTATTCAACGCTGCTCATTCTCTAGTGTGCGATGATTACTGGAAAGCATAAGGTCATTATCCTTTTTGCCGATGAAAAGCATTTCATCTAAAGAACTGAATAATGAACGTCTTTTGAGATGTCATTCTGAAACACATTTTATTCATGATATTTCTGTTTTTATTTTATGCTTTCATTGCTACAGGCAATTTTTCTTTCTTTATTTTAAGAATAATGTTTTTTAAATTTCTTCATAAATAATAGATTTATTTACGAAGAAAAAATAGACAGAGACACATAATATATATAATGAATATACGAAATCTCTTTCTATATATATATATATATATATATATATATATATATATATATATATATATATATTCGACTCTCTTGCAACAATGGACTGCTTGTGTCACTTGATTCATCTGTCAACAACATAATACCATCTGTAAATATCATAGTTCGCAATTAAGTTCGCAATGCTCGTCAAAACTCTAATTTCTTAGCGTTCTTCAATTACATGAGAATACTCATCGAACAATAGCAACTTATTTTTAAAAAATAAACGATTTTTTTGTACTTACTGGAAGAGTCCTAACAACTCACATTTATTTAAGTTACCAAATAGTGGCTGCTTATACGAAAATATACATTTCCTTCTTTGCAACGTAAGGGTTATTATTGGTTTAAAAAACCTTTTTAAGAGATCCTTCTACTGATCTCTTCAAGGGGAAGTTCCTTTGAATGTAGGAGTGGTAGCCATAGGAGTAACAGAAATTTGGGAACATCAAGGATATAACAGGAAACAGTTTAAGGAAAAGGTAAACGAAGTATTTATGAAGAATGTTTTAAGGCAATTACGTGGTATGGTGAGGTAGGTATCTGATTTATGTTTACTGTTTGCTGGTATTGCACATTTTGACCGATTTTTTCATTATCAGACATTAAATGAGACCCAATGGAAACACAGGAGAACTACTCCTAGAGAACAAAGGCTATAAATAGCACTGTCCATTTTCTTCATACATCTTCACACCTAAACGGCATTCATGGGTGATAAAAATGGTCCAAGTTTGTGGACGGATGATACTGGAAGCTAAACAGATCCCTGAAACTGTTGGTTTGCCAGTATGCTTACCCGGAACAACGTCTAGAATGAGAGGATGATGTAAGAAACTTACAGCATCTACTTAAAGTAAGACATAAAGTGAAAGAAGCGATGATGAAACAGAATTGCAAGTCAAAGACCCGTTATAATTCATCAAATGCTACAATTACAACATGGGAGGGGTATCTTATCCATGGTCGCATGGAAAAGCGCTGAGATCCCCACTTTCTTTTGTCTCATGGGTGGGAAGGTCAAGGTTAAAACGGAACGAAACTAATATTCACATCATGCTCGGATATAAGACACAGGCGATAGAGCGATTCTCGGATGAGTGTTTTCCTTTGGGCTCTTTTGAAACACTGATGTTGACCATTTTCCATGCACAATAGGATAACCCTTCTCACAGGATAAATGTTGTGCAGGAATGGCTACACCAACATAATAATGATTTCACCTTATTGGATTGGGCAAATGGTAAGGAATGGTAAGATATTTATTATACAGATGGCCATGAGATCTGATGCACCTGCAGGAATTCTTCTTGTCCACTGGGATTCTTTACGTTTGCAGTGATTGTGAAACTCTCTAGAGTCAATGTCTCCCATAATGAAGCTATTCGCAACGCACGCAGTTGTCCAACCTGCTGTTCGATGTTTATCGCTAATAACAATTTTTATATTTCATATATAGTTGGCGAAATCGTAAAATAGTTTTCCATTCTATACTAAGTTCGGATTTGAAGTGGTGTTCAGTTCTTTAAGTCTTTAATATCGATTCTAAACAGTTCAAAAACTCACCGAACTCTTTTACATTTCCATTTGAATTTTGGCATCATTCAAGTCTTAGGCGTTTGCTATTTTTCACTTAAACATTTCAATAAATAAAATAATTTCACTCGCACTGTCTTCGGTTTGTAATACAAATAGATGTTACTTTCTCTCTCTCTCTCTCTCTCTCTCTCCTTTCGGTATGCAAGAATGCAAGATTGTCCAGGTAGTAACGGTATAGAAGACGATTTGGTTAATTCCTGAAGCTAAAGGAAACACAGAAGGCTGGTTTTAAGGTATGGAAATAACTCTAGGATATGAAGCGGATGCATTGTTAAGGAGATGAATGTTTGCTGTCATTAATTTTCGATTATCTTATTTTTTGATCTGCCACAATCTTTCAATTACATCCACACCAAAACAAGGCTAATAAGAATTCGATTGCGTTCTCCAGGGATAGCTTAGATAAAAAGCAGTTACCATAAGAACTGCCACTCAAGTTACCTACATGTGGACGCCAACAACATGCCTGATGCAGGAAGCCAAAAGACAGTAAAGGAGAACTCATTTTAATCTTAACCAACATCGACATCTTGGATTTCAATTTAGACATCGTGCAGCATGAGTCGTGATAAGCAAAATGATGATATCCGAAACTGGGTTTAATTCCATGATGTAGCAAAATTAAACCACAGAAGATGCGCACAATCAAGACGTAATAAGAACGAAAGCGACCTCTGGCTTTTTAAAAGTAGACGTTTAAAAGTAATATCAGTAATTTTAACGCTTGAAATAGCAGCACGAAAATCTCATTGTTGCTAGTCCGAGGCGTACGTCACAGTTTGCTACTTGAAACAGCAGAATTGCATAGACACGTCAAGGCTGACGTGGGGCTGAGTAATAAGAAAATCTCAAGCAGAAAAAACTTACTTTCGGCTCAACTATGCTTGCAGTAAAGACCTTTATAATTATTGTGGCAAAGAAAAAAAATGAACCATTGTATTATAATACTTATTCCCTGACACAGATAAATGCCATTTCGTATGACATTCTAGTACTAATAAATTCTCACCGTGCGTGGAGGATGCATAGAGGAGAAAGAGACTCGCATGTTGGGCATATGACAACGTGCCAATAGTCATTTGTAAGAAGCCATCTGAAAACCATACGACAAATTTTATTATCGTTTGTATACATGCCAAACTGTTAGTAATACCAAAATATCATAAACTCTGCAAGGACTGATGGTGACCGTCGAAACATAATGAATAAATAAAGTAACACAAGTCCACATATAAAAGAAAAGTAAAGATTACAAATCTTCTTTTTATATCGATATTTAAATTTCATACTTAAAGTGATTTGTACGTATATTCCTTTGAAATCAAGGAAAAAATATCAGTCTCATTCCAAAAGTATGAGAGGAATATGAGAGGTTAGATATGAAAATTAGACCTTATATTTAATAAGGTCTCTCTCTCTCTCTCTCTCTCTCTCTCTCTATATATATATATATATATATATATATATATATATATATATATATATATATATATATATATATATATATATAAAGAGAGAGAGAGAGAGAGAGAGAGACCTTATTAAATATAAGGTCTAATTTTCATATCTAACCTCTCATATATATATATATATATATATATATATATATATATATATATATATATATATATATATATATATATATATATATATATATATATATATGAGAGGTTAGATATGAAAATTAGACCTTATATTTAATAAGGTCTCTCTCTCTCTCTCTCTCTCTCTCTCTCTCTCTCTCTCTATATATATATATATATATATATATATATATATATATATATATATATATATATATATATATATATATATATATATATATATATGTATATGTGTGTGTGTGTGTGTGTAATGAATTTTTTAACTTGGGGATATTGTATATTAGGATAACCAAGTTATTTTATAAACTTAAACTTGGTTATTTTAACTCCTAATCCCAAGTATGCAAACAATTAAGTTTGCGCCTGAAACAAAGTTCAAGTCTAAATTTAATTGTTTGCATACTTGGGATTAGGAGTTAAAATAACCAAATTTAAAAATAACTTGGTTATCCTAATATGCAATATCCCCAAGTTAAAAAATTTATTATATCTATATCTTCTCCAGAGATTTTTATTAAAAATGAAAACACCTTGTTGCAACTTCAATAGGTAAAGTTGATAAGGCTCCGTATTCTTAGGAGCTCTGAACCAGATGACTATCGTAGGATTCCAAACACCGTGATTGAGTGATTGATTGAGTGATTGACGTGGGACTTACAAGTTAATATTTAATTTTCCTCCGCTCAGCACTGCTGTAGGAAAGCACAAACTAAATCCGTACGCAGAGAGAACGAATATTTAATTAACATGATAGAGTATCTAAGATGCATGCAATCGCAGCTTTAAGAAATTTCAGCACATGATGTCGGAACATTGGTCCTCTGGCAGGACTAATCATTCTATTCATGACCCTATTTCATTTTATATTTCTTCAAAATTATTCGTTATTGCTGTAAAGAATCAAGTACAGAAGAACTCCGATTTTTGATTCTGTTTCTGCATTGTATGCAGTTTCTGTAATCACACCCAAACCATAATCCAATGCAATTTGCATTTGTGAAATGAAAGGGTTCTCTGTTTATTAAATCAATCAGTTATCATTCTGCATAACATTTCTTTCCATGTCATATAAGGGTTTTATATTTGTTGGGTGAAGACAAATTTCACGTCATGCTTTAATGTTACCATAACAACAACAGTTTCTGCTTGCGTCCTATAATTATTAAGCATTTTCGTTGTGGTTCGAAAGATATCGTTAACGAATTATGTTTTTAGTTTCAATTTTTAAGCGAATTACATAAGAAAAATGAATTGTTAAAAGGACAGCAGATTAGCGTGATTACTCAACAAAAGAATATCATGATGCTGCCTATTCTAATACTCTATGCATAATATATGCGTAATCATTATTTTTTAAATTTTAAATATTTAAAAATGTATTAATTATTTGTAACAGTTAGGTCAGCAAAATCTGTAGTAGCAATTAATGATTATTCACAGTTTATCATTTATCATGCATCTGGTACCGTTTTTATTCGGGGGGAGGGTATATTATATTAGGTAATTGTATTATATTTTTATATGCATTCGCATATTACAGCTTCTAATTATTAAGTGTGTGATATCAGGCCAGGGGTTTTTGCTCTGTAACGAGTGTTTGTTTGCTGAGTGAATGGATAACGTCTGCAGGGGGGCTTTCGACCCCCGAATCAAGCTTTAGATGAATGTTTAGTATTAAAAAAAGTTCCCGTTCTTTTTTTTCATAATCTAATTAATTTCATCTACCATTTTAAATTAATTTAAAGAGCAATTTGGTTCAGTACATGCTTGGATAGTGTTGTGAAAACGCATTTACAATACCAGAACGGCAGATGAAACACCGTAGATGGATTCGATTGAGTCACCGACTAACTGAGCGAGATTTTCTTGTCTTTTTTTTCCCCCTTTTCAGGGATGTCAAATGTTTTTAATCCCCTCATTAATAATAAAATAAACCTTATAACTTACTTTATTTCCGAAAATACCACTTGTCAGTGTTTAAAGAATGCTTGCCAATGACATTGTACAAAATATCCGTAGAGAACAGTCACATGATTACAAAAAAAAAAGTCGTTAAGGCTTAAGGAGTTCTACCTACTCCCTTTTTGAGTAATCCGGATTAGAAGAATTATGCGTTTTGTAGTGAAATATGCTCATAACTTTATATATGTTCATGATCCGATTGATAACGGTAATGTGCGCCATACCAAGGTTAATAGAAGCAAGAGAAATTTCCCTGTTGGATCTCCAATGCATCGTTCTTGTCCTGAATCCTTTATGGACAGAAGAAATCAACACATACTGTATTTCTAATAATCATCATCTTAGTCCTTAGATCCACGTAGAAAGGTATCAGAGGTAGCAAAAAGAAACAAAGATCAAAAACAATGGAACGCGTCCTGAATTCTTTTTAGTATGATTTTCTGAGCGATTTAAATAATTTCTTTGGATATTAGAATTACGGATGGTGGAAGATCATGCAGCATGAATTCTACCTCCATTAGAGAAGAACCTGAAGAAGAAGAAACAAATTCAAACGTATAATCACTTGCAGATGTTTAACCGCTGTGGGAAATACAAGATTCAAATTATTACTGGTTTAAGTGAGCCACTTCTTGATAAAAAAAAATGTATGAATTAAGATAACGAGTTTCTTCAGTTGATGTTCCTGTTCAGAATACTGTTCAACGGAGAGAAAAGTAGTAAATGTCATTCTGCATGCATAAGTCATCGGGCGGAACACATGAATACACAATGACCAGTCATAATTTCTGTATGTTAAAGTGAGTGAGAGAGAGAGAGAGAGAGAGAGAGAGAATATACACTGTATATTCTCACGACGTTTCAGTACAATACCAGTTGCACGTGCACATACAGATCCAGATGTCTTAAAACCGGTTTTATAGTTGCCATGGAAACCAATTTTCTCAGATGATTTTATTATTATTATTATTATTATTATTATTATTATTATTATTATTATTATTATTACTACTACTACTACTGCTATTACTCCTACTATTAATTTTTCCTCTGGAAAATGAAGACCCATTAACTCATTTACGGAAATTCCTGTTCATTGAAACACAATTCTAAGACTACTAATAACACATTCTAGAGAATAGTTATGACGTCTTTTTTAACTTTGAAAGGGATTTATGAATCCAAATCATAACATTCGCTTCTGCTCTTTGGTCTCCGTCAACTGCACTATATATTATATTAAAAGTTTCAGTTCTGATGGTTCCTTTTGATTTAATTTTTGTTTCCGTAATTACTGCCATTCGAAAATTTCTTTCATTTAATATTTGGTCTAATCTATTTCTTTGTATGATATTCCTCTTACGTTCCAGTTTGCTATGTGTATTACATTTTGTCGTTTACATTTTGGTTTTACTTTTTCCATTCCAGGGTCATTTTCCATAGATTCATTCCGATTATTTTTCTCTGTCGTCTTAAAAGTAGATTAATGTTCGCCATGTCAGGGCACTAGCCTGACGATGAAATAGTTCAGGGGTAGGGCTGCTGCCTTAAGGCTTCTGAACTATCCTTCTTCCAAATTTAAACCCATATGAAGAATAAAGTATAATGAAGGGGAAAGAGTAGATTATAGTAGAGGTTTAAAAATAGGATATAGATTTAGGCCACAAATGGAAAGACCCCATGACCCTCGAGTACTATAATAGCATAAGGTTCATAAAATAAGAAGAATCGGCTGATAAGGCCTCACAGGAAAGATTAAAGTGAGTGGATCTTCCTCAAAGGAATAAGAGGATAGATCCAGCTAGGGGACCATGGGAGTGCCACTTACATTACAATCAAAATGATTGCCCATAATGGCTCTGTTGGTCCACGAGTCCTTATTCAATATATTCGGACCATCCCAGCATATCTGGTTGGCTCCCCTATCCAGCACCCAGGGGACGCGCTCTTTAGAGGTTACCGGGTCCCCCCCGAAAGAGAAAGAAAACCAGGACGTCCTCTTAAGAGATTCAATGATGACTTCTAAGACCGAAACAGGCCACCTAAGCTTATATCCTTGACAAGCATGATGATGGTGAGTTATGACGTCTTTCTCTCAATATTTCTAAGTGAATCTTCAAAACATAAGGGTGGGAATGAACGTAACACTAATTGTCTGGATTACAATGAACCAGGGCAGACCGAAAAAGATTTTATAATTGCACCTTTCTGTAATGTAAACTCTCTCAGAGATAGCAAAACAAGTTGTACAGGGACACACGTGAGACAGTCAAGAGAACAACATTGAAAGAGTGTTGTAAGACCATGTTCATAAAGGAGAATCAATGCTCATGGACAAAACTCTAGGATGTGAGAGAAAGGAAATGCTGTTGGCTGTTTGCAAGGCTTTCAACAAGAGGAAAAGGAATGCTCTGTCAAATGCCGATCGGTGTCTCTCATGAAGATCATCGCTTCCTTTTGTGACATTCTGACATCCACTGGATGACCGTACTAGACGTCAAAGACGTTATATAGTGGACTGTTTCATGGTTTCGAGCAAAATTATTCGAAATAATAAAGAGTTTCACTCTCATTAATAGAACATATGCCCACTTCACTCTGCCTCACCGCTGCTTCGGTGTCTGAGTGAATGATTACGTTTCTTATGACTATAGTAACGAACAATGCCTTACTGTAAAATTATGGATACCTAAACCAGAGTAACCGAAACTTAACCCCTCCATCTTAATACGTACAAAAAAAAATCAGTCTCATTCACAGTACGGTTTTGGATCTCTCCATTAGGTGTCCTACTGTTTTGATTTTATATGATCGTATTATTCACTGCAGATCTTTTGCTATTTCAAATAATAATAATAACCCACAGGAGACTTCAAGGTTAACAGCGATTGATTTTGAAGCTGCTTTAAGCGAGAGGGAAAATGTGCACTTCGAAGATATTCAGTGACTCAGTTACAATAAAGATCGAGGAATGAATTCAGGAATTAAAATGGAATAAAAGAAACAAAATCATCATTTGATCAGTGATTTACTTCTTTACGCTGGTCCAATAACTCAATAACTACGAATAACTGCAGATTTCATTATCTAATGCGCCCAAGTTTCTTTGGGTCACTTTTGGATGAGCTTCGAGTTAGTTCATCTCAGGAGATTGAATTGCGAAATCCTTTCTTGCTAAACGTTTAAGGATTGTCTGAAACGGAGACGTCAGTTCTGTAGACACTATATTTATTAGTGAAAGTAAATGTTATTACTTTAATTAATGAGAAGAAGGTGAAGATTTTTATGCATTTTGCATTGAGGCTGAATACAAAACATTCAAAGGCGTCCGAGATAGACAAATTTTAGCATTCGGATGTCAAGCCCTGGGTGTTATATTTTGGGTGTCAAGACTTGGGTTCGAATTCGGTCTGGGAAGTGAAAAAATGTATAATGAATTTTCAACAAAACTTTAAAAGTAATAAGAATTTTTTGTCGATAACCGCACACAAATAACAGAGTGTATACATTCAGAACATATCCGTAAATCCCCTTAAGGCAAATTGCCTCTTAGTTTACGACTGCACTTCATAAACTTACCAGAAAATGATGTTAGATTGTAAAATGGCTCGAAACAACAGATTTGAAGTTGGTGTTTGCGTTTTATAATTCAATGGTGAGAAGCCGAGCAGATCTCAAGAAAAGATTGTTTCTTTCTCATCTAAGAAGTATTTTGGACCGAACAAAATGATACTTAGTAAAAACTGGACGATATTCATTCATCACGATTATTAAGAAATATTTATTTATTTATTATTTTTAATGAACGTGTTTCCGCTTTTTGGTTTCATAAAACAGCTACCAAGAGTGTTATGCTGCATCGACACTACATGTCGCTCTCTATTAATTACTTGCTCGATCTTTGATGTGAATATGGCACCGTTGCGTGCGAACTCCTTCGAATGATTTCCAGCCTTTAGGAATTGTTTTTTATACGTAAGCAAATTCGATTCTGTATACCTTTGCGGTGGCAAACCGCGATGCAAAATGCTTTTCAAGGACAGTAAGATAAACGTAGTTAATAAAAGAGAACGAAGATTCACTGACACGAACTTCTCTCATCACTCAATCGGCTAAGTGCATTAAATGCAGTCATTGAGTTTAGTTAAACACAGATGACAAAATTTATCATTCATCAGCGCTGGCAACATTCCAAGATGCTCAGCTTTACATTACATTGAATTTCATGGTAATTTAGGTCCATCGACAGAAGAAAAAAACGAATTCATTTTTACTACTTTTTTTATGTTTGTCTCGAAGAATATTTTCTTGGGTTCCGTTTCCTGTCTTTTCCACAAGTTATTTTTCGTTTCCTTGAGTGTATGTGAAATTATTTCAACCCTTAAAATTTATTTTAATATGTTTCGTACCTTTCACTGAAGAGTGCGCCCATCGTGTTTTCCTTCAAAGAAAAAAAATCTTGGGCCTCATTTACTGTTTGTATTCAAAAATGAGATTTAACGCCGCATTAAGTGTTAGCTCGTAAGTTAATTTTGATTAATATCAAATTTTTAAACTTTCAATGAAGTTGTTTCCTTTTGTTTCGTGATGGTGAAGAATATTTTGAAGAGCGAATCTCAAGCTGCTTCATGTTTTACATTCACACACGTCATGTTAATATCTGGTCACCGTTAAGTTTATTAAACGACATTCCATTCTTTATTATTGCAAATTACCAAAGACAGTAAGCGTGTCCGAAATTAAAGATGAACATAGACTTACTAGGATGTAGAAGAATTATCAATGTAACACTCATCTAACAGTATCTCTTCGCAACGATGTCGCCAAAAATTACAAAATCGGATGACAGGCTGCATGTAAAACATTTCTTACACTAAATATGAGTTCGCTGTTCTAACAAGATACCCACCAGTAAATTAATAAATGCTTGGACAACTAGATGCGTGGTTTTTAGATTCAAGGAAGCGCTCGAGAAATTTCCTATCCCCATATTTTGTACGGAATATTTCATCTTCTCCCCCCCCCCCTTAAAACGAATGAATCTAGTTGAAAGTTTAACACGCTGCATGTACAATATTTCTATTACACTAAATATGAGTTTCATTATCTACTTGAAAGTTTTTTGACGAAACGTTTAAGTGTAATCGAAACGTCACAAAAATTTACTGCCGAGTAGATTCAGAAAGTGTTTCAATTACTAGAAATGTATAGCACGTGAGCTTTTCTATCCTCAACGCACGTCTTAAAAATAGAACGCTTAAAGCGATCGAAAAAAATCAACAGTAAAATGTAAACTGTTTCGTGAACTTGACTGCTCCAGTAATCGTACTTATAGTTGAAGACGCACGAGGCTCCCTCTGTGGGAACTCTATGCTAATTTTGGTGAAAATGACATTTCTTTCTTCATTATATAACCGATATGGAAATCAACTTGAAAAAAAAATTCTTCTTTTGGATCAATGCAATTAAGACATTGGGACTTATCTTTCTTTTTTTTTTTTGGTGTCACACAATAAAACCTACTTTTGTGGTTTTCGAGTTAAATGTAACTTATCGTATTCAAAAAGCAATCTCATATTAGAACAGGGAATATTTCATCATTAATTCCTTCACCTATCCTCTGCATTCTATCTGTTTACCCAACTAGCAAAGTAACAGATAAAGAAACACGTGCCATTCTTCATCCTCTGCTGCTCCACTTTAACAGTTTCATAGATTACACCCATCTTGCGCGTATTCAAACGATTCCAGACCAACAATGAACCACTTTCCCTCCTGCCTCGCACTCTTTGGTTATGCTAGCGAGTGGTACAAGCGCCTGACAATACTTACCAGCTGTGACTTCTTCGGCTCCTGATGTTAATCTGAATATTAATCTTGCGGGTCACAACGTCAGTACAATCTAGAGTTGGCGTGTTTCGTAACTTACTTCAGGAATTTTGTTTCACAATTAACTCTCTCTTGGCTTTTACCAGAAAACATAAAAATGGTAAATTCGGTACAAGAATGAACATTCCAGAAGTAGTGAATAAAATTCATTTCTTGCAAGATAATGTGTTCTCTGTATGTGTAATATCTTTGGTTGTCTTAATAAACGATCACGGAAACGAAGCGAATTAAATATTGTGTTATTATTATAGTATTTGCTCGAAGAAGTTCTCTCTGATATTAGCGCAGTCGGGAACTGAACTGGAGAAATGGTTGTTGTTTCCTGACAGAGAAATTATATGTCTTTTAGCCATAGCAACCAGAACTTAATTTGCTTCTGTCGTTATCACTAGAAACGTAATCATGGTGGAATGACGAGAAATGCAAATACCTCTTTCGTTCACACAGGATTATTGGAATAAAATTGTGTATCGCTTTCTGATCCAGATAAACTTCCGAAAAAGAATTGTTATTATTTGTTTAAGTTAAGGGATATTACATCCCATATAGTTTCTTAGCCGAATAGGAAACTCAAAGAGTTTCATGCCGAATATAGTAGAAACAATATATAAAGTTCGGCGATTCCAAGCGTAAGCAAATACCTGGATACTGCAGCAACTAACCCTAAAGGTAGTGCAAGCTGAGGCAACTCGTATCAAAGGTGGAGCAAGGTCCGATCACTACTCCTGATATTTACCCATAATGTGAACTTAGCTCCTAAGAGCTGTATTATTGTTCGACATTATGAGAGAAGGTCACTACCCAGACCGGTTTCGACCTTCATTGAGGTCTCATCAGTGAGTAGGCAGACCTAGTTAATATCAAGTTTGTAGCGAACAGAACTTACAACCCTTCTACGAGTTTTGCCATGAGGTGTCCTAATAAATTATTAGATATATGAAGAGCCAAAGGCTTCAATTCGGCGACATATAACTTGTTTAAGTTAAGGGATATTACATCCCATATAGTTTCTTAGCCGAATAGGAAACTCAAAGAGTTTCATGCCGAATATAGTAGAAACTATATAAAGTTCGGCGATTCCAAGCGTAAGCAAATACCTGGATACTGCAGCAACTGACCCTAAAGGTAGTGCAAGCTGAGGCAACTCGTGTCAAAGGTGGAGCAAGCTTCTTGTGATGGAGAAGCCTTTGGCTCTTCATATATCTAAGAATTGTTATTAATTTGAGAAGTTTTCAAAGTCTAACAAATTACCTTAGAAAAATACATGCGCCATCTGGCATGCTCGTTCATTTCCTAACGCCAACACCATGTATTGAAGATCGCCACCTTTTGTTACTGTCTGGGAAATCTTCGATACCACATCTTATATTCATGATATTGTTTTTATTAATAGTGCTTTAGGCCAAGTTGGGTTGTTAGAATATGCCACAAGAGTTGGTTGCAGGCAGAAACTATGACTAAACTTGGAGAAATGTGTGTTTCCATACGTTGTCATAATCTTCTATACTGTGGCTCCTGATAGACCTACGAGTTTTGCCGTTTTGGGTACAGCAGCTCCTGCAAGATGCACTCCAATGACCATAGCTTTTTTGGAGGTCACTGAGGTCCGACGTTTTGCACGGCAATTGCAAAACAGCTAATTCAACATCGATTGCGGCACTGATATGCGATGGCGATAACACGAAAAGTCATACTCGAACGAGCATATCTCCAGGTGGACCTACAGCTTGTTCAAAATATTTTTTTTTTCAAAAGCTTTGTATGTGTGTCCATTATTTTTATAACCACATGTATATGATTGTGAAATATTCATCAAAACATATGCATCAATTATTTGTCCTAACACGGACCTGCAAAAGTTGAAACTGTGGTCCTATCTTTTGTGTCAACCACTCGCATGTGCTTGTTGCTGTCCAAATATTTTTTTTAAAAACATTGGACGGAGATTTAGCATTCTCTTCTATCATGCTAATTTTAATATGTATGTAGAGGTTTCATCGTAGAACAGGAACAGAGACCCCTTTAATGTATAAGGCGGTTTGTAATGGAATACTTTCTGAAAGGTTACTCCAACGATGAACTCTAATTTCACCACAAGAATATTTATCCGAGCACACTGAACTGCTGCTATTATTAGTAGCAGTTCAGTGCATTCGTAAGAGACACGCACACATTGAATTTTTGGCTTCTTTTCGAAGCCAATATTTGAACACATTATTCTTACTGGATGTTGTAAATTAATGAAGGTTTCTTAGTGGCAGTTTAAAGCGGGGTAAAAACACCATCTTTGAATATCTTACACGTTATAAAAGGAGACAAACGTGGTAATGCACATCACTTTGTCTGCAATGCAGAATTCAATATCGCTAAGAAGAAATTCTGGAATGAGTTACCGATATTCAAAAAAAACAACTGGTCATCCTAATTACCATGGACACGATCTTGAAAAATCTAATCAGCGTTCATGTGGAGATGTTTTTCTTGTGACAACAAGGATGCTTATTTGCATTTAGAAAACTACACAGAAAATACTTTTTTTAAACGAGATGGTCTGGTTTCAGATGAAATCCGAAGACTCCGATAGCCAGCGGAGTGTATAAATACGAGAGGAATGTTCACGAAGACATCTGTGCTACGTAAAAACATTTTAAAGGCATATGCTCCAAAGAATATTTTGAAATAATAATTTTGCTCCCCCGTGTGTACCAACGCTCAGTGCATTTCTTTGTCGATTGTAAACAAGAGCACCCAATCTGCTAAACCTTCATTCTCTCCCTCCTGGAAATTAAGATTTTCTTCTTACACAAAGTCCTCCTCAAATTCTGCAGGATTCTGTTAAGAGAGAGAGAGAGAGAGAGAGAGAGAGAGAGAGAGAGAGAGAGAGAGAGAGAGAGAGAGAGGATAAATTAAACATAATCTCTATATAATAAAAAGTTATTCTTTATTACCCAATGAGATGCAATGAATTGATGTTTACATGGAAGCAATGGAGTCTGCTTGCACACGTCATAAGAATATCAATGTAAGTTCCATTTCAACAGACTGAGACGGCGTTATGTTCAGATTTCCGTCTCTTATTTCAATAATATAACAAATTTCTCAAAGAATGGCACAGAGGCAAAATCTTGATTAACAATTTCCTTTAAATACATAATTAATTTTGTGCAGAAACCAAAAGTGACTGTTCAAAAGTACACTCAATGGACTAAACATTCGACATAACTACTTAATATCGTGTTGATCCTCGTCAAGCGCGAATAACAGCCCCTAATCTCAAAGGAATTCACTCTAGCCGATGCCAGAGGTAGTCCCAGCCATGCCTGTTGCAGCATTGTCCACAACTGCGCCTTAGACGTCGGAGCAGATACATGGATCTGATATCACGCTCTACGGCATCCCAGAGAGAGAGATTCATTCGGATAAAATCAGGGGGATCACTGGACGGTCCCAAACTCAGATGAGTGTTCCTGCAGTCATTCCTGGGTGGTTGTGACCCTGTGTGGCGGCCCATTGTCCTGTTGAACAAGACCATAGGCTGATGGATGCGCGAAAGACATGGACGTGTGTAGGCGATTAGACAGCACATTCTCGTAGCTCTTCAGACACACTAAGGTACTTAATGAGAAGGCTCCGCAAACTATCATTGAGCCACCACCTGCTTTAACATAGCCGACCTAGGACGGGGCCATTGCATCATATTGTCGATGACACACCTGCATTCTCCCATCAGCTCGGTACAATTGATAAAGGGATTCATCGGCTCAAAGGACTCTGGTCCACTCTGCAGAGCACCAATTTTGATGGTCCCGACAGCAGGCAATACGGAATGACCGATGACGAGCTGTGAACAGTGGTACATGATTACGGAGTCAGCTACCGTAGCGCAATGTAAGCTTGGTACACCTTACGTTCGCAAGTTGACTGCTTAGATATCCGACATTGAAAGTGGATGTGCCGCGGTTGCCGTGCGGTTGGTCTGTACGACCTTGAATAGTGTACATCGACATTGGTCATCAATGGTGTGTGGTCGGTCATTACTTATTGCTGGTACGTCCATTGAGGGTATAATCGCGGTAGACCCTTCATACGATTACGAAATTATAAAAAAGCTTTGAGCCGAAAGGCTCAAATGTTTGTAAATCACGTTCTTTGCCCCAAAGAACAACGACAGCACAACTACTTTAAACCAATAACTTAAATCTGTCACCAGACAGCAATGCATCTAGTAACCGCATGTGAATTTCCATTAACAATCTCCTAATGTGCTCGAATTTAAGATGAAACTGAAGCTAAATTATTAGGCTAAAATTAATTATTTCAAATGGATCATAGTTTAGTGAATTTTTTTATTTTTATGTTTGAGCGCAATTGTTCTTGAATCATAACCGTAATTTTGTTAGTTCTCGAACCATGTGCTCACCGAAACCTTTTTCCGTGAACCCCCATTTCGAGATTTCCAATGTTGTCATTTTTAATAACATTTTCGTTATTTATTAAGAAAATTTGCTTGTTTTACTGCCTTACAATAAGTAAAGCACCTAAGGACTTCCGTAACTACCAATTATTCTTGAATAATCAGAAGGTTGAAGTGAATAACGCTGCCAGTTGGTTTTAGTGAAAAGCCTCTGAACCACGTCAAGGTACCAACCATATCAGAGGTGTTTACTCTTTGATATTCCAGGAAAAACCTTTCTTTGTCTGGCAGTAAAACAAAGAAAGAAAAGAGACTGGAGTCATTTCCAAAACATAAAAATATAAGAATAATTTACATAAAATAAAGTAATGGAAGAAGACATTTCATTGGTTATTAATTACGACAAAATTTTATTGCCACAGACACATAATACCAATGTTAGTATTGGGGTCAAATCCGATATTAGCAAATAGCATCCTAGGGAAACAGAAAGAGTACATCGAACTGAAAAGTTTGAAAAGTCAAAGAATTAATTTTAATAATTAGATTCCTAACACTAAAATTATTCATGCATTATTGACTTTCATAATAAAATTTACAAAGGCACATAGCTTTATATAATTATGTCGAAATAAAAATACGAACGATGCAAATTTAAATTTGTTTCATAAAATTCCATTGATAATTTTCTACAGAAGAACTAAAGAGATATTGAAAGGCTTAAAGTCAGTAGATTGTGATAAAAGTATATAAAAATGGTTAATTAGAGATAGCAGTTCAAACTAATGTAAAAATATGTTACTAAACCTGTGTTAAAAACGAACAACTCATAAACTGAATAAAACGTAATTGGAACAATTCAGTAAATCCACTTTCAACATATGAAGCAGTTTCATGCAGTAGTTGAAAACGAAATGAATAAATATTGTGCTTATAATTTCGCATAGATAAAACATAAAAACACTTACACATTCATTACTAACGTACAAAATAGATCTGCATTAATAGTGTTAGGTAATAAAAAAGTATATTCCTATTTTAGAGCAAAGAAAAAATCCTAGAAACAGAGTGAGGAACAAAGACAATAAGGATTCCAATATGCAGAGTATCGTTTCATCTGCTGATAGTGTTGCATGCTTTACAGCATGAAAAATCCGACTTATTATATACAGGGTGTCGCAAAATTCACTCAAGATTTAAACTGAGCGCCAATTGTGTGGTCAAGTGTTGCCAACGAGAAAAAAAAGACAGCTGACAGTTTAGGGTTATTAAAAATGGAGCGCTACACGAAAGAACAACGCTTGAATGGATTATGGAACAACAACAAGTGGATGCTTATTTTTCGAACAAAATCATCTTCAGCGATGAGGCTCATTTCATCTTGATGGCTTCGTTAATCGACAAATTTGTCGCATTTGGGGTTCAGAAAATCCACGAGTGATTGTTGAGAAACAAATGCATCCACAACGTGTCACTGTTTGGTGCGGATTTTGGGCTGGAGGCATCATCGTTCCGTTCTTCTTCTTCGAAAATGCAGCTGGTAAGGCAATAACAGTGAATGGTGCTCGCTATTGCGACATGATAATCCAGTTTTGTGTGACTAAATTGCAAGATATGGATGTGGACGGCATGTGCTTTCAACAAAATTGTGTCACATGCCATACAGCCCGAGAAACAATTCAATTACTGCATGAGTCATTTGCTGGTCGTGTAATTTCACGTTTTGATGATCAGAATTGGCCGCCCAGATCATGTGACTTAACGCCGTTGGACTTTTTTCTTTGGGTTTTTTTAAGTCTAAGGTTTATGCCAACAAGCCCACGACCACCCACGCCTTGAAGGAGGAAATTAAGCGCTGTATCAAAGAAATGTAGCCACATTTACGCGAAACCGTCATGGAAAAAAAAATTTCGACAAAAGAGTGCATACAGTATGTGCCAGCAAAGCCGTGGAGGCCATTTACCCAATAGTCTATTCCATGCATAACCCTATACTGTATACTTTATGAATCAATACGAAATTATAATTTTTTATTAAAAACCAGTGTTTTCTATCAAAATTACTTCTTGCGTGAATTTTGGTGCACCCTGTATAATGCTTGTGTGTGTGTGTATAGTCTAATACTCTCTTAGAGAAGAAAGTTGGTAAAGACAAGGGCAAAACAATGGCCTAATGTTCAAAGAATAAAAGAACTACAAATCTCATGAATTAAAATGCTACTTAACTTACCTAAGAAACTTTCCTTCTTTTGTTACGTGAGGATTCTTCAAGCATCGACTCAGACGCTGTCCTTACTAAAGACGTTTTCTGAGCGTCTTTCGCTTCACCCTCCGTATGGTTAGAGCTACATTCTCCTACTTGAAATATTTTGTCTAATTCCAGAGAGGTCATTTCAGAAACGCTGACCTTGTCGTTTGTTTGATGAAAACAAGACTCCGCCATAGCTTCGATCTCATCGTCCGTTAATGTGGACATAATGGAGTCGAATTCTTCTTGACTTAACACGCCCGGAAAGTCAGATGATTCCTGGTCTTCAGTGAAGCTTGCAACACGAAGACCTTCTTCCTCTTCGTCATCCAAAGTTATTATTTCCACTTCTTGAAAAGAAACAGAAGGTTGTTTAATGGATGATTCGTTATATACTTCAAGAATTCTTGAAGATACCGGTGGGATTCCTTCTCTGTGTTTTCAGACCGCATAAACAGAATGGATTTTCGTCCTACTTTGATGACGGTCACTTTTCTGAAACCGAAATTCTGCAACCTCGCTCGTTCCACGCAGGTGGTGACTTCTTCCGCAACGACCTGAAAGATAAAATAAGAAGACTTTTACTTTTTGTTCCTTTTCGTTGTGTTGGTGAAGGAAATTCGTTTCAAATCTGAAGGCACAGAAAAAACGTTTACTCACACGCTGTACTTACGTTAAATACGAAAGAAGCCGGCAGTCTCAAACTATCAAGCCCGAGTGACAGCTTCCATGCCTTCTTCCTCATATTTGGGGTAATTTCTAAATATCCAGGTGCGAAGGAAGTGCTTGTTTGTTGCTGGAAAATATATTTTACGTATCTGGACACTCTACAACCGATATGTCGAAATATACTTTTATCTATAAATGAAACAGGAGAAACAAGATGATCAGTTGCTGTAAAATAGTTTAAGTACAATTGCAGAGAAAGATTATAAGAATAAGAAATTAAATGTGTTTCATATTCAAAAGTTTACGTCTTCCTTTCTAAGCTGTTAACTTTCCTAATCTTATGCTTTGCAGCTAACTTAAATCAAATTAAAATATAATTTTAATTTTCGATAAACGAAATCTTTGGCTTAATTTACAAATATGAATTTGTTGGATAACAAGAAATAATTAAAAATTAGAAGACGCTTATTTTGAATAAGAAAGGGAATAAAAAGCTGCATTACTTACCCATAATTAAGCTTCAATAATGCAGATTTCCAGATAATATCACAATATACTACTTCGTTACTCAGAATGAGAACTTGTTCAAAATAGGAGGGTTGAATAATTTACTAACCCCTTTTATATGACTACCCCCATTAGGATTATCCAGTGTTAACCAAATAAAATAAATTGAGATTGCTATTATGTAACACAAGATTCTCTAAGTGACCAATGAAACGCTGTGGTCCTGACTGGACTGTAACGACGTTTCAGTATAGACAAATCTTCCTTTATCCAAAATTTTAACACTTTGGGAAATAAAATTTCTAGAAAGTTCTTGAGAGAAAAGTCATATTGTAGAAGAAAACAGTGTCGCATATCCGACGAGAATTACAACAAAAATTATTTCGCAAATGAAAGTGATGCACAATTCTAACCTCATTTTGTTAAACAATGTTTAACGAAAGAAAGAAGGTGTCATGAGAATTTCCTTAATATATCCAGGAAAATCCTTCTACAATATTGCTAGAGTTATTCAACATTATTATTATTATTATTATTATTATTATTATTATTATTATTATTATTATTATTATTATTATTATGTTAAATAATTTCTTTAAAATATTTTCTTTCGGAAAATATTGAAAATCCTTGAGTGTACCTGAAAATGAAATCTATTTTGATCCCAGCATAGTATTGAGTTTTAATTATGCATTTTTGAAGGATTCCTAAAATCAAAATATTTTACAAGTTTGAGATGAAAGGTGAGAGGTGTATATTTATAAAACATTTAGAAAATAGTGTAATTACGCGCCAATTTAATTCAATTTTTCTCAACTGATTTAAAGGTAAGCAGTTTTTTTTCATTTATGACTTAATACAGATCCGAATGTTAAAACAAAATTAAGGATTCGAATTGCAATGCCGGAAAAATTTGCACATTGAGTGCAACACAAAATTCGCAATAATTGACATTAATAGTCAAGTCTGAAACTGGAAAAAAATGATGCAGCATAAGGAATAGGAAAATTTCAATTGTTACCGATCATGTCTTCAGAATCAAGGGACTATTTCTTTCCCTCACCCGTAACGGCGTGAAGAGAGAGAAGTGGTCCCACCCAATTATCCTTATTAATGATCACTCATCTCAGAAGTATGAATCCATCGAGTATACAGGTCAACGAAAATGAATCCGATATTGTTGTCTTTTTTTTATTACAACTCAATTGATGAGTCAAATTATATTGTTGACTATGTGCCCGTATTTATTTCATTGTTTTGCGGCAACAATATTATTCACACATCGCAGTTTCTTCAGTAAATTTAAAATATTCGCGGAACATGAATTGCGTGTGTTCTCTACAAATTAATTTCTCTAAATTCAAATATGAACCCAGTCTTATTTACTTTTCATAAACAGGTGAATAATTCGGCAATTTTACTTCACTAATCCAAATCAGTCCTTCCCACGACCGTATGTGGCTTATATAAATTCACGGAATGATAGAGCTATGATAAGAATGTTTTTAATACTATCAATCCTTGGAATTTCCTAGGAGTGCTGTTGGACAAACCTTGCGAACACAGGCTTCACGTCTCATTCGCAGAAACATTCAAAAAAGAAAATAAATAATAATACTTGCGTTTAATAGTGAAAATTAAATTCTTTATAAAAATATACTGCATTAAAGAAGATGAAAAAAATTCCAAAAATGTTTCATTGAAGAAAGTTGAAAAACTGAAAATAAAAGGCAATATAGAATATTGTAATAATTTCAAGTTTGATATTAAAATCTGCCTGAGGCCTTAGAATATGGATTGTACTGGAACCATATTTCTTGGTCACTTTGCTGGCGGGGGGATATTATCATGGGCGTTTAGTTAGAAAATATTGGTGAACTGCCTTAAGATGATATGATTCATACTGAATGGGCAGAACGGCGTCTACTGTGCCTTATATAATGAGACCTTTAAGGGATTACTTGTCTGAACCAAGATCCCGAAAACACACAAATTCTTAACAGAAATTAGGCGTCAGAACATTCGGTTCATGATAAAAAAATAATAGCGTGGAAGTGTTTCAAAATGAAAATTAAATGAAGGAAATTTTAATTGTAAAATAATTTCGTAGCCTAAGTAATATTTTTTAGTTTAGTTATTTACCATTATTTTTTTTTTCTAACGGGCATTTATTTTTTTTTATTGAACGAAATAAATGCAATTTTATTCGCATTACAGGGAAATGTTACAAACTGTTACGTTGTGCTATGCTAACGGGCATATTGTGGAGAGTTTTTGTAAACATTATTAGGGGATTTGATTGTTTCATTTATTAACTAAAATACGGTAAATCGTTGTATCTAATATATCTCCGTATTTCTCTATAGAACAGATTTATTTTATTGTTGTGAAAATGCATAAATCACTTTTCAGATCCAATTAAAAAACCACGACACAATTGTCCACCAGAGCGAGCTTCAGGTTTTGAAATTACCTTTAACAATCAATAACAAGTTATGAAATATTATTATAAAGGAGCGGTCCTAAACTTTTTTTGGAGATTTCTAAATTGAGTTATTGGATGCAATGCAATTACTCTGCATAAGATGATTTAATTTAATAATTACGTCATAAGTCCTTTGCAAGAAAGTAATTTATTTCAGACAAAAGAGGGACTTTCCTGGATTTGTAGTGAAGTGTGAAATCGTAGGGAACACAGATGTGTGCTAAAGTGAAAACGGTTCACTTTCGGCTTCATGTAATGTTTTTATTTTAAAAATGAAAAATTTAATTTCCAAGCATCTGAGCTTGCTCCGTATTTGGGGCTGGATTTTCTTCCCATTTGAGAAGAAACTCGGGTCGAACTCGGAACGAGAAATTGTTCCACGGTGGTCGATTAAGAATTGACGTTTGATTTTTTTCAAAGAATGGAAGGCAGTAGCCTTCCCTTATTACACGAAGGGGAGAAAATATTTATTTGGATCAGGTGAACGGCAATTTGAAGGTAATGTCGTAGATAGGATCATGTGACCATAGTTCATCGTTATCCAGTTCTCACATTGTTTTATTTCCCATCATCAGTGGAATGATGACTGCTTTGAGAGTTTTGCGGAAATCCTTCGGGACTTTCTACAAACGTTCTTGAGGGTGCATACTGAAGTGTTTTTAGCAGAGCTACTGTAGCACTTTTGTAACATAATATTTGAGCATTCTTGATCTGGTCTGTCTATTGTTTCATAGTTTCAGGTTTGATGACTTTTCTTCCTCACGCAGGTATTATTCCGCTTGAAATCGTTTTGGTACTTTACAAATGGATCAGCTGCGATTAAAAACGTAATGGTCGTGTTTGTAAATTTATTACTTTTTATGTTTAAATTAAGATGTAACAGTTTTGAGATAAAGAAAGAAAAATAATCGTAGATAACACACGTGTTAAGAAAGTTGTAACTTTAATTTTAAATATGAAACCAAATGCTGCCTGAGCAATTTTTATAAATATGCATTTTATGTACATCATGATTTACATTTATTTTCATAACTCACATAAAGTATATTGTAATGTGCTTAAGTAATATATGGTACTTAGTTGTAAAATAATATGGGAAAAAGCAACATATTATACAAATAAATAAATAAATAAAAGATGTGTTTTCAAAATGTGTTCTTTAAGAAATTCTTCATAAGAATAATTATAATGCCAAAATGATCAACATGCACTATTTTAGCTAAACCAAACACTAATTTTTTGTTTACTATTTATTCGTACTTCGATTCACGTCGACGACGTGAGGAGTTTAAGGATCTTCCTCAGCCATAGACAAGTTAGTCTCTATTGGGCGTGGAGGGTAGGGATTTTTCCACCAGTTTATTTGGAGTTTTTCATCACGGAAGCAGGCAAACCCGCCACATGAACACACAAGGTAGAGTCATGGGATATACAGTACGGCAAGGAAGGCAATAGGACACCACCTTGCTCATATTCATTTCCCTAGATGGTAGGTAATGGATATGAGACGAATTCTCGAAATATTCGAGAAATGTCTGTGCATGTTAATCAGAATTACATCCATCCACCCATAAGTAGCTTTAATAGCCAGTCTCTTACCAAGGTATGTAATTAAAACCTTCTAACTCCGTATGAGACCGGCTAACTCACCTTTAGTCCAAAGAGACCAGAAAAAGATTCCTCACATCACTGACGGGAATCAAACCCCCAGGTCTTTCCAATCACAGATCTATCTTTATCTTCCGCGACTGAGCTACGGAGTTTCTCATGTGCACATGGTGATCAGATTAACGATATGTAGTTTTGAAAGTATATCAGGAGGTTTTATTGTAATGTCTTTAGTCCGTGCGTTCTATGAATCACACTGCACACTTTATATGTGTTTTGTGTTCTTTGAGAAAGAGGATCTTAGCAGGTTTGTATTCTTCTTCAAAAACAGTTGGTATGTTAGTTTATTTCGTAACCTTGTTTACAAAGCTAAGGTGGTTTCAATGTATCGCTTGGAACAAGATCAACAGGAAACCTGAATGTATAAAGTATCAAAATATGTAACCTAATACGAGTGCGAATGTGTGACAAGGCTGTAGAATCATATGATAAATCGGTGCAAAACGTGATGCAATCGAAACAAGGGATCACCTTTTCTACTACTGTTGTTTAGCGTAAGTCTCGAGGAGAAAGTTACAGCAGTATTTCACATTCCGGAACTATCCAGTGACTAAATATTACATTTGCTCGTCTTCCCTATAAGTCAAATAAATCGAAATTATTGTTGCTGTTTTATATCTGCTATGTTACACTTTCCCAAAGTTGAAAGCAAAGGCTTGCGTAACAAATCCCGTTCATCCACAGTTTTTCTTCCTGTCTACAATATTCGTCCAAATCAATATGTTACCCGTCAAGATTCCAACATTATTAGATCTTAACTCTCTTCTAAAACAGATTCTCTTGTATCAACCCAGCTATATCTTGTAAGATATTTTTCACAGCCGACGAAGATTCGCCCTTTATAAGAATGTTGTAAGCTGAATGTGTAGCATTAAAGAAGATCCACCGTCTTTTTCAAAAAATAATTAATATTAATTACATCCATTTCTAAATTAAAATTAAAAAAAAAAATTTAAAAAAAAAAATATATATATATATATATATATATATATATATATGTTTTATGGTATATATATATATATATAATTGCCATCATCAAATTCCTGATATGTATCCATCCTCAGTGGTGTGCACAGGATAATTATGAATAGTAGTGTATTAAAAAGTTATATCATTACTAACTTCCTGCGTACAATATTCGTCCAAATCTATATGTTACCCTTCAAGATTTCATTTATTAGTAGATCTTACATCTCTTCTAAAACACATTTTCTTGTATCAATCCAGATAGATCTTGGTCTTCCTGCCAACCTGGCAGAGAACACTTGTTTTGATAATATTCCTGTCCTTTTGTGTTTAAGTGGCCATAACCACCAGAGATTAGCTCTACTAACCCATTTCTGAATCTTAACAATGTCAACATCTTCCTAATAGTCTTGTTGTTAATATGATACTGCCATTGATCCCATTTTCTTCATAATATCATCCATATAGATAACGAATAACAGTGGAGATAATGGTCACCTTTTTCGTATTCCTGATTTTACCTCAAATGATATTTTTAGTTCTTTCAATTCGAACTGCTGACTTTTAACTTAGACTACATATGGCTTTATATAATGTCCCATTTGCACCATGTAACTGTAGCATTTTGAAGCCCTTTCCTCTTGGCACTTTGTCATGTGCCTTCTCCAGATCAAACATGCAAAACAAGACTTATCCTTGTTATATGTCTAAGATTTTTCATCTATTTGTTACAGAGTGAAAACCTGATCTGGCACTTCCCATTTGACCTGAATCGAGCTTGTCCTTCACAAAGCTTCCTTCCCTTCCACATTTGTCCTTAACCATTTATTATGTATACTTGCATATATCTTACCAGAAACACTCAGTATGGAAATAATACCTTTGTAATTCTCACATTCAGTTTTATTTCCTCTTTTTATATGGGTACTATGAGAGCTCTACTCTAATCATCTGAAATTCATTCCTCTGTCCAGACCTGAATTATGCAATGCTGTCACCGCGAACTTTTTTATATTGGGAATTTTATATTTGGGAATGTTAAATGATAGTATTTTATCATTTAACAATCTTTGAAAGTGTCACCTTTGTCATCTCGGATTCCATTTTAAGTACCCTTTCCTCTAATCTATCTTAACTGGTTAAACGACAGAACCATAAGAAATGAAATAGAATATAAAAGAATCAGAGGAATATCAATTAGAGAAACCAGGAAAATCAGGATACAAGACAGGGAAAATTGTATGAAGATTAGGCATGATATAAATGTAACTCAGATAAAGAGCTATAAAATCATTAAAAAATTTACCCAAGAAACAAAGGATAATCTACAGTTAGAAGGCCCCCCTCAACAAAAGAATGGAACAGTCACTATACCCACCTTCTAAAAAATAATAATCAGATTGAAATAAAACAAGAAACAAATGAAGAATCAATACAGTTAAATGATCCAAAGAAAATATTGGAAAAACTACAAAATAGAAAAGCTACAAGAGAAGATGGAATAAATCCAGAACTATACACATACAGCTTTAAACCATTCCAATTACGATTGGTTAAATTTCTAAACAGAATATGGGAAGAAGGAAACATCCCGCAAAAATGGAAGACAGCAGTAGTCATAAATATATTCAAAAAAGAAAACAGAAAGGATTGCGGAAGCTAAGATGAATATCCTTATTAAATATGTGCTATAAAATATATCTAGATATAATTAATAGTAAATTAACACTATGGGCCGAGGAAATTATTGGAGAACAACAACGGGGCTTTAGGAAAGGAACATCCTGCACAGATACCACATTTACACTCAAACTAATTATAGAAAAAATAACAGAATTCAACCTGCCAACATAGATGGCCTTCGTGGATTATGAAAAAGCATATGATCAAATCAAAAGAACAAAATTAATCAATATACTGTGTGAATCGAAAACTGCACCTCAAACCACAAAAGCAATAGCAAATATAATAGAAGAAAGCTATATTAAAATTAATAATGAAACTACCGAAAAAATTAAAACCAATAGAGGTCTCATTCAAGGAAGTGGATTATCACGAATACCCTTCAATACATATATGGAAAAATGTCAAGAAATGAAAGCCAATTACAGAAACATATACACATCTACACGTATTGAACAAAGCAATAGAACAGTATGACATGAAAATCTCAATAAATAAAACGAAATGAATAGCATTTCAATGTAAAGAAATTAAAAGGTGCAAACTAGTCATCCACAACAAAGTAACAGAACAAGTGAACAAATTTAAATATCTAGGAAATTACATAAGCCCCAATGGAGAGATCGACATTGCATATATAAAGCAAAAATTCTTAGCAGTCATTGGAATTTGAATAGACACTTCAGCACACAGATGGCTATAACCACCCAAATAAAAAACTATATAAAACAAGCCAAACCAATTCCGAAATATGGCAATGAATTGGGTAGAACGAGATAAAAAAACAAGTGGAAGCTGCAGGCTAAATATGGATAATTGTGTTTTCTTATTTCTTCATTTCATATCTTGTCTATTCTTTTATAGCCTGCTTTTTCCAGAAGATATCAAAAACTATAGAAAGAACTGGAAAAACCACACAGAAAAATGAATGAGGACTGATGGCCAGTAAATTGGAAATATAAACCTAATCTATAATAAATATCTAACTAATACGGGAAGCCAAGAAGAAGAACTATTTAAATATTTAAAAAAAAAATATTGGTCGGATATTTCAAATCTTTTTCTGTAATTGAAAATTTAACATTTAAATGGAGGATTGTCGTTGAACAACAGGAGAGGAATCCTCTGTAGACATGTGTAAGGCGGTTTGTAATCGAATAGTTTCTGAAAGGTTACTCCAAGGAGGAATTTCAGCAGAAGTTTATTTTCCTGAGCACAATGAACAGTTGATTTTATTAGTTAAAAACAGTTTACCCAATAGCGATGGAAAGTAAATTATTTAAAAATATTCCTATGAATATAAATAATTTCGCTTCTTCTTAGCCTTTCATAGTTTGCCTAATTTCAATCAAATTTGCTTTTGATTTCTTTCTTCCCAATGAACATCAACTGTCTCCAGTTTCTCAGGAACACGTCACTAGATAAGGACTCCAAATGAGGTTAATCATCGTTTATAAAAAATAAAAAGAGTAATAATTACCAACTAAAGATATGGGAAACGTTCGTTATTTGTTCGGAGTATAATCAGAAATATAAAGCAAGCAGAATCGCCTTAGGAACGAACACGTTGCTAAACGAGTGAACACCCAACATTCTAAAGAGACACGCACGCCCAGATTGAATTCTTTTTCTTCTTTTTGAAGCCAGTATTTAAACACATTATTCTTACTGAATGTTCAAAATTAATCAATATTTGTTACTGGCAATTGAAAGCGGGGTAAAGACACCATTTCCGAACATCTAACACATCATAAAATGAGAGTAACTTAGTAATGCGCATCGCTTTGTCCACAGTACAGAATTCAATATATCCGAGAAAATACCGATATTCAACAAAACAAACTGGTCGCGCTAGTTACCATGGAAACGATCTCGAGAAATCTAATCTGTTTCACGTGGAGATGTTTTTCTTGCGACAACAAGGATGCTTATTTGCCTATTAGGAAACTAGAGAGAAAATATTTGTTTACGATGACCTGGTTTCTAATGAAATCCTGAGACGCTGTGTACCCATTGGAGTGTGCAAATACGAGAGGAATGTTCACAAACACTTATGTTCTATGTAAAAACATTTTAAGGCAATACGTTTCAAAAATATTAGTAAAAAAAGTTACACCGTGTACCAACACTCAGAGTCCATTTCTTTGTCGATTTTAAAAGACGCATCCAATATACAAAAGCCTTCATTCTATCCATCCTGGAATTTCTTTTTATTCAAAGTCCTATTCAAAATTTACATTTGGTGTCTGCTAACATCAAGTCCTGTTGAGAGAGAGAGAGAGAGAGAGAGAGAGAGAGAGAGAGAGAGAGATAAATAAACATTAACTCTATAGAACAGAAAGTTATTTTTGTATAATCCAACCAATCAATTAATGTTTACATGGAAGTAATGGATGCATACATCAGTGAACTATCAATGTAAGATTCCATGTCAACAGACTAAGACGCAGTTATGTATTAAGAGTTGTGTCTACTTCGCACTTTATTTCAATAATAAAACATGTTTCTCTACGTAGGACAACGAAGCATAACCTTAGTTAACACTTGCCTTGAAATATGCAAATACGTTTTTGCAGAAACCAGAAGTGGCGGATAAAAAGTACACTCAGTGGACCGAACATTAAAAATACTTACTTAATAGCGTGTCGATTCTCCTTTAGCGCGAATAACAGCTGGTACTCTCCAAGGCATTGACTCCACCAGATGCCGGATGTAACTCCATCCATGCCTATTGCAGCATTGTCCACAAATGCACCTTAGACGTTGGTGTACGATAGATTGATCTTATGTTTCGTTCTACGACATCACACAGAGAGACAGAGATTCAATAGGATATATCAGGGGATCAATGGAGGTTCCCAAACTCAGAGTGTTCCTGGAGCTATGCCTATGTGGTTGCAGCCCGGTGGTGCGTTGCATCGTCCCGCTGAAACAGACTAGCACACTCTCGTAGCTTCCAGCGGTTAAGGACCTGTCCAGACACATCAAGTGATTTAATGAGAACGCTCAACTCCTTGAACACAAACCAACCTCGTAAGACGGGGCTATGGCCTCATACTGTAGACGCCACACCCTCTCGTCAACTAGGTCAGGACTATCCAACCTTAGGCAAGCCGAGGGGTGCATTAGAAAAAAAAGATTATCCGAGGGCCGCATCACAATGCGTATATAAGTAATTTAATGAACATCACGACACAACCTCGAAAGCTGAACAACAAAAAAAGAAAAACACTAATTTCTTTCTTTCTTTTTCTACTAATTTATTTCTCGATGAAATACTGTAAATTTATCTTATTGTTGTCAAATTACTTAAATCCCTTTTCAGGTCCAATGAAAAAACAGCACATAATTGTCCACCAGAGCGAGCTTCACATTTTTAAAGCACCTTTAAAAATCGATAACAAGTTATGAAATATTATTAAAACGAATCGGTCCTAAATGTATTTTTTTGGAGAATACTAAATCGAGTTATTGGATGCAATGCAATTATTCTGCGGATATCATTTACTTTGCTAATTACACAGCCGTCCTTTGCAAGTAACTTATTTCAGACAAAAGAGGGACTTTCCTGGATTTGTAGTGAAATGTGAAATCGTAGGTAACAAAGATGTGTACTAAAGGAAACGATTCCACTTCCTGCTTCGTGTAATATTTTTAATTTATTATATTTTCATATTTATATTTCTAAGCATCTGGGCCTTCTCTGTATGATCGTAGAAAGAAAAATATATTCGGGGCTGGTGTCTTCCAGTTTGGGTTCACTCGGGACCAGATATTGTTCCAAGGTGGTCGATTGTAGTGTGTTCAAAGCAGTTTTACAAATTAAATGTTAATTTAATTATTTTTGCCAATTCCAATAAAGAGAAGATGAGAGAGAGAGAGAGAGAGAGAGAGCATATTATGTTAAATGTAGCATATTTAACATAATATTTCGGCATTCTTGAACTACCCTGCTGTCTATCGTTTCATAGTTTCAGGTTTGTGAGAGATTTATTCTGCCTCAAGCAGGTTTATTCAAATCGAAATGATTTTGGGTATATGAGAAATTTAGCAGTTGCACTTAAAAACTTAATAGTCGTGTTTTTAAATTTATTATTTTGTGTGCTTAAATTAAGAAGATGCAACAGTTTTGAGATGAACAAAGAAAACAATCATAAATAATAAATATTAAAAGAAAGTTGTAACTTTAGTTTTAAATGTGAAACCAAATGCTGTGTAAGCAATTTTTCTAAACGTGGATTTTTATGTATAATAAGAATTAAATTTATTTTCATAATTCACAAATCATTTATTATGTTGTACGTTACAGGAAATGTATAATACTTATTTGCAAAGTAATATGGGAAAAAGTAAGATATTATATGAAAATAATAAGTAAAAGCTGTGATTTTAAAATTTGTTATTTACAAAATTCTTCATAAGTGTAATGTACTACAAGGAAAAATTACCTTTCATTTCTAATTATAAACCCAATATTTAACGAAAAATAGACACTAATTTTTTTTTTTACTATTTATTGGTACTACTTATGTCTCTAATGATCATTAATGACAACTACGCAGATAACAAAGTGTTTCTATAACTAGAAGGATACCTTCGTATTCTCCAACTGCCTATGAAAAGGGGATCTTGAATTATATTATTCTGAGAAAAACTGAGATGTTGAAATGAAGGCCAAAATGAAATACTGGCTGAGTGGCTTTAAAAGCCGGTCTTTTACGGAGGTATAGGCCTTTATGCTCTAACCCCCCCCTACCTCAGTAGGAGACCGGATAACTCACCTTTATCGAAGGAGACCAGATAAAGTTCCTCAGGTCATAGATGGAAATCGAACCCATGTATTTCTCATCAAGCGGCTTCGCCTATACTGACTGAGCTATGGAGGTTCTCATGTTTACATTGGTGAACAGAGTAACGATTTGTAGATTTGCATTTAAATCAGGATCTTATATTGTAATCTTCGGTGCATTCTATGAATAACACGACACACTTTATATGTGTTTCGTGTTCTATAAGAAAGAGGAGCTTAGCAGGTTTGTATTCTTCTTCATAAACAGTTGGTATTTTAGTTTATTTCGTAACCGTGTTTCGTAAGGTAAAGCGTTTTCGAACGTATCCCATGGAACAAGATCAACAGGAAATCTGAATGTAGCCTAGTACGAGTACGAACGAGCGACAAGGCGGTAGAAGAATATAGTTGTTTGATGGAAAATTAGTATATATGAGGGGTGCAGGATAATTACGATAGTAATACATTAAAAAGTTACATCTAGTGGGCAACCTTTTTAACTGTGCGTGCCAATATCGCCAAATGTTTGATGCAAAATTTTCTAACGTGGCAACCGAAATTTTGTGTCTTTTAATTAATGGAGGAGCCTTTTCAAATAACCAGAAATCAGACTAGAACAGTAAAATCAAATAATATTGAAAGAGTTGATTATTGCAAATCATATAAGATTGAATGAAAAAATTATTTTTCATATTTTTTACTTAACAGTCATTCTGCCCTGTTGATAGCGTGGATATCTTTTATTTCCCTTTAAGTGTAATTAAGAGTAAGTGTTCACACACTTTAGAAAACCGATAAATAATTCCCGAAACACGAAAAACTATATAAAATGATGGTAAATTAGATACGCGTACTCGTATCTAATTTACTTTTATTTATAAAAACTCGTACGTCAGTATATTGAGGAGATAAATGCATTGAACATAGGATGATTGTTTCATTCTCTTATTATTTGTTATTACTAAAACAGTGGATACCATTCGATTCTTTATTGCATTTTTATTTAGTATCGCTCTAGTTAATAAAATGGTATCCTATTAAGTTAAAATATGCAACTCAGCGAAGATGTTGGATACGTATTTATTTATTTAATTATTTTTTAACGTGAGCCTGGGTTGCATACCGGGAAAAAGTCTTTCACGTGCCACGTTTGTCAAGGGTTCCCCACCCCTGAATTATATCGTTACTAACTTCCGATCCACAATTTTCCTCCAAACTAATCTGTTATCTTTCAAGATTCCAATATTATCAGCTCTTATATTTCTGTCCTTAAGGTGCTATTTGCTATAAATCCATCTTGGTCTTTTTCCTGCCAACCTGTCAGAGAACACTTGTTTTGATAATCTTTCCGCTCCCATTCTGTTAACATTCTGCTACTAGCAGAGATTAGTTCTACTAACACATTTCTGAACACCAACAATGTCAAGTTCTTTCTTAATATACTCGTTTTAATAAGATATTGCCACTGATGCCATCTGTGTAGTCCCGTAATCTTTCTGAGGAATCTCCTATCTGGGGTCTGTATTCTCTGGTCAAGTGTTTTATTATTAACCCAGCTCTCAGATCCATTAATTAAAATTGATTTGAACGCAGCCTTGAGTTCAGATAATTTATATTTTGACACATCTCTCTCTCTCTCTCTTCCATAATCATTTATTCAGCTGACTTCCTACTATACCAGCTTTACTAACTCCGTTGTCTATTTCCATATTTCGTTTACCATTTTCAGTAAATATTGTGCCTAATTAACTGAAATGCAGTGCTTGTTCTCCTGGTTCACAATTCAGGATACATTTGAGTTTATCAATATTTATGCCTATTTTCATTGTCTTTGTGTTGTTATTGCTGATATTCGTACCACGTATATACAACAGTTATTCAATTTGGTCATGGAATCTTGCAGACTTGTGCAGGATTTAATTAAAAGAACATCGTCTGCATAAAGTAATGAGTTGAGATTAACCTCTCGAATTTTGGTATCCGGGTTAATGTCACTTTCCTTCATAATATTATCATATAGATTATGAATAACAGAGGGGATAGTGTAATCCTTATCTGATACCAGATTTAACATTAAACTATCTATCCATTCTTCCTTCACTCAGAACTGTTGTCCCAAAACAAATAGAGACTAAGAATTGCTTGATATAATACCTCATATAATTGTAGTATTTCCAAGAGCTTTCCTCTTAGCATTTTGTCATATGTCTTTTTCAAATCGATAAACCTAAAGTACAAATTCGTGTTCTATTCCTACGATTTCTGAACTATTTGTCTCAAAGTGAAATATTAATCCCAACAACCCCTATTTGGCCTAAATGCAGCTCTTTCTTTGGGAAACTTTGCTTCCATTGTCCTTTTCATCCTTTTTCTCAAGTATACTTACGTAAATCTTACCAGAAACGCACGGTAGAGAAACACCTCTGAAATATTCACATTCAGTTTCATTTCCCTTTTAATAGTTGGTACCATGTGAGCTCTACTTCGATCATCTGGAATTCGTCCATCTCTCCTTGCCTGCTGAATTACACAGTGTAACCAATGAAAATGTTTATACCCCGATATTTTCTGGTCGAGTTTCATCTATTCCCTCTGAATTTCCATTTTCATATTTATGGTGATGAGCTTTTCTACTTCAAGTATATGTATGTATTCCTGGTGGATATTCTACCATCATTTTGACACTTCTTGTTTCATATAACAATCTTTTAAAGTGTCATCTTAGTCATCTATAATTTCTTTTGCAGCACTCTTACCTCCATTTCAGAGCTTTTCCTACAACACCCAGAATATTTTGCCACCTATCGGTATTTATTTTCGATGTTCCTTCCAAAGTCTTCCCATGATATCTGTGTTGCTAATTTAGCGCAAGTGCTTTGCTATCCTCCATTTGTCGCTGTATTCTCTAAGAGAACACGTTAAGTTACTTGCCAAGAACTTTCGATGTTCTTTCTTCTTTTCCTTCACTGTATCTTTAAGTTTCTGAGTCCACCATGGAGTTCTGATCTTTCTATGCTTATAGACAACTATATCTATATCGTTTATATATATATGTATATAATTTTGAAGGAATAACTATTTTTGTTTTCGTACAGAACTTGATTTGATGCATGCATTGAAAAGAGAGATACAAAGAAATATAAATTTTAAGAGGCAGCTCTAAATTAACTTGCAAGCGTATTGCTGACAATTGAAGCCCTTCTGGATGCCAAATTATTGTTGGGCACATTCACACCGGAATGATGTCGTGTACGCCAAAGTTGGATAGCTGAAGAGTGATAATCAGATATGTTATATCCAAAGTTGGTATTAAGATGAATCGATAAACAACTGGAGCTGTAAAGTATGAAGTCAATGAATTGGTTTAACTTAAATGGCCACTGCTGTGCTTATTATACTGTAATACCCAGCTGTTGTACAGGAAAACGATATGTGCAACATAATTTTGCGCTTTACTTGAAGTGTTTTTATGCAACACTTAGAGGAAGAGATTTTTTTTCTTCCATTAATTTTTGTGGACAGAGTAAACTAATCCTAATAAGAAGGGTTTGTGTATCTAACTTTCTTAGTAGAATATCATCGCAAAAGGAAGAAATCTGTTTGCTTATCATACATAAAAACAGATGGAAACAATTTTTTTCAGATTAATTCAGCAAAGCACACAAATGGATAATTCGAGGTTATTTTCCAGTAGTGCTTGCACTGATTGAAATTCTGTTTGTTTTGCTGAAAACGTACAGCAAATACACGAAAAAAGTATTGTAAACCAAAGTTTTAGAGAAATAAAAAAATGTTTTAAAGAATAAACCTGGAATGTGTTCAGGTGTTTTGGAAGGAGACTTAAACCTAACTGCTATGCTTTTAACTAAATAAAATATCCTTCTTTCTTAAAAATTCTTAATTAAGTTTAATTAGTAAATTATAATCACGGATATAACTGAGGAATATAAATAAGAGGCTTTTGAGTATTACCATTCTACTCTATATGTTAAGATTGGGTGATATTACATGCATTAAATGGAGAATTATTTATCCGGCTACGGAAGCTGAAATGGAAACATGCAGAGTGTAAGTATAAGCTGAAGAATGACTTGAGAAATTGGAGACTTTTCAAATCTTTACATCCACGTAGCTCACTACATCAGTGGTCAGCAGATTTAACTGCAGTGGGATGTCAATTAAGAAAAGTGAAGAAAAAAGCATTTGGTGAAAGAATTTGAATAACCTACATCAATTTAGAATACTTACGACTTACATAGGAAAGAGGAAATGCAAGTAATTGATTGCATTACCATATACTCAGAAGTGTATGATATGTTTAGCTTGCCGATATGAGGCGTGTACCTAGTGTTGACGTATTTATTGAAGAAATACATCTATTCATCTTGATTTAAGAAAGTTCACTGTTTTTCTTTAATATTCTTCTCTCAAGAAATTCTCAAAGCGTAACTTTAAAAAATGGGAAAATTTTCAACGATCAGGTAAGGATTACCTCATGAAAGACAACAGCGATGTGTTTGTTTTCTTATACTCTTTTTTTCTTGTTGTGATGAATGGTCTCCAGAAAGAACTGACATCCCGATTTTGCATTTATTTTGAATCTGGTGAATTGAACAGTTACACTCATTGCATTCTTGACTTTGGCTCATTGATATGATGGAATAGTTGATAGATCAATTGAAGGTAATGCAACAAAAAGAAGATAGGATTTTGAACAAGATTCTGGTCAAGTACCATCTAAGGTATTTTAGACATTCTTAGATAGCAGTTTATTGGAGATAGGAGTGTAATTTCAGCAGAACACTGAGTCCAAATTATCTACATTCAAACGTCTCGAGAGATGTTCTACGACGGTTAATGATTTCAATGAATTAAGGATTTGTTTTTCACAACATTTCGCTTTAATCAGCATTTCTTTAGAGAAATGTATAAAAAAACAGTACAATAATTTTGTAGATTTCATTCTTATTTATATGTTTATTAAAATATGGATAGATGTTTTTCCCGGAACAAGAGCCATAAAAGGAATACCCGTCTTAATTATTGCGAGGTCCTCTCAATTTATTTATGTATTACATGCACAGTTTCATTTAAGTTCGCATTCCACAATACTCTTATACCCTATTTTAGGCTGTTACCGCAACTTCCTATGTACTTTTCGTTCAAAATCAGATGAACCAGCAGATGTTGAATTGTGTGCGTATGTAAATTTTGAGTTAGATTTTGAATCTTCTAACAGAACATCTTTAAACTTGGGAGTATGAAAATATTTATACTATCGCTCCAAGCGGGACAACATCAAATAAACGCAGGACCTTTCGAATCGGGTATTAAAAATCGGAGAGAGGGTGAAAGAATTTTTTTCGGAAAACATCCTGTGTTTATTCTAAGCACAGGGTGAAAAAGCGGTGAAGGATGTGACAGCTGATTTGGAGGCTTTTTACCAAAAACGTATTTGCTTCTTTGTTATCCTAACCTGTCGGCGGAAACGATTCTTCCCATAGGAAATGTGTGTTCGCTCTATTTGTGTATGTATTCGATGCTTGCAAGCACGGAACGAACTCGTTTCTGGGAATAGCGAGTAACAAGGTCACGAAAATGCTGACGTACCCCATAATAAAGAAACTGCCAGTTTTGGATAAAAAAATTCAGCAATTTTTGTTGAAAAATCTTGTTACGAAGTTCGCGTTGCTCGTCAATGAGAACGAAAGCTACGGGCGAAACAGGAAAGAAAGAAATGCAAACAATTCTCGCAAGGTCACTCGTAGAGAAAAGTACGAAAATGTATAAGAAGTCGCTCTTCACTCTATATTTGCAAGTGACAAACAGAAGAAATAACAGGGAAGGGGAAATTGGTTTAGTCTCGCAAGTGATATCGATGTGGATGCACTCTGAAACTACTTAATGTTGGTCAAGAATCTACTGGGGCATATTACTGAAGTACAGAGCCAAGTGGCTACAGTTTGACAAACGTGAGATACTAGAATGAGGATGTCAAGGATCCAATCGTATTTTATAGCTAAATAAAAAGAGAAATACGAAACTGTTTCGACAATGTACCAGAGACTCATGAGCACATAACCGTTGGTTTAAACTAGTTCAAAACACTATCTCTGCGCAGGATCCCATAATCGCTTTCAATTAGTGCTTAAATTAGGTTTCGTAGGATTACTAGGATTTGTAATAGAGGATTAGTATGGAATTAGGACAGTTTTGCTCTCCAGGTTTCCAGTGATATCGATGTGGATACACTCTGAAAAGAAGGTCATTGGCAAATTATGGTTAATGTTTGTGTTTTGAAACTATTTATGGCTATAAAAAAACACGGCTTTTTTAATGTTGCCTCCATTTTTGAGTCACAGACAACACCAAAAAATCCACAATTTCGACTGTTTTCGAAGCGAAGACCGAAATGTATTTGCTTAGTAACTGGCACCCAATGAGTTTGTCAAAATAATTATTTTCAAATTTAGAAATCTATTAAGCTTATCTCAAAATAAAAAAATAAAATGAAAAAATAGCAAATTTTCGGCTTATCAAAATATATGAAGTCATTTAAAAATGTGGAAAGAAAAACTTGTGCTTTTGATTTCCATAGTTCATTAGTTGGTAGTAAAATTTTTAAAAAAACATGCTGCCTCTCTGCACATTCTTCCTGCTTTAAAACAATTTTTCATTTTATTTATTTTTATAAGACTTTTCGTGGTCTTCCAGAAAAGGTTGTAAAATACAAGCGTACCATGATCAAGAATTTCTTTTAATTTTTATAATTAATTTTGCCTGTCTTTAATCAGAGACTCATTTATAGTTTAAGGAAAAAGTTTGTTTTTTATCACATATGAAATAGATTTTTCGTTTCATAATTATTTAAATCTGCTTTAAAAATAACTGGCAGTGTAATATGTTTCCATTCATTCATATCTCGAGGGAAAAATTTGATTTTTAGGAAGCATTTTAGTAGAAACAGTCATTTTATATTGAATTCTATTTTAATTGAAAAAGTATTTCATTCTCAGTATTCAATCAGTATTTTTATTCGGGCATATAACGAACTGTACAGTACTAAATTGTATGTACTGTACATCATGCTTCGTATGACGTACTCTATGAACGATTATATATTACCTACACATTTTTGTATCTTGGTTAACTAAATAATTTAAAAATTATAAATATGCATACAGTATAATATAGAGATGTAAATATTATATGCAGAATAATGTGTTTTATCCTGCATATAATAAAATTGTATTATATTATATATAATACATATAATATAATATATATATAATACATTTGCTTCTTTAGTATTTACATTTTTTCAGAATGAAAATTAAAATTTGAATGGAAACTACAACGCACAGCAATAACTCACGGTTGGTTGCCTCATAGCTAACAGCGACTGGGCTGTGATTTTATAGTGGCTTTAAAGGAGAGAGAAAGAGAGAGAGAGAGAGAGAGAGAGAGAGAGAGAGAGAGAGAGAAAATGCTGTTTGGATATATTCAGCGTTACAATGATGAATGACTTCCCTATTAAAATATTTAATATTTAAAATGGAATAATAGAAAGAATACCCACATGTTGATTAGTCTGTTGTATATTTACACAGAACCATTAATTACGAATAACTGCAGATTTCATTTTCCAGTGCGCTGAAATTTCTTGGGTCATTTTTGGATGCGTTTCAAATTAATTCATCTATGGAGAACTGAATTGCGTAATCATTTCCTCTGGATGTCGTTTTGTTACTGATAAATCATATACAGATAAAACTTGAATTACAAACCTTTCAGCAGGGAATGTTTACAAACTCTTAAAGAGGAAATCTTTACAAGCCCTTAATCAGAGAATTAAACTGGTCTCGCAGATGTCGATTGCACTCCAGAAACTTACCAGAAAATGAAGTCTTTTTGTAAACGGGCTCGAAACAAATTTCAAGTTGGTGTTTGCTTTTTACATCATAATGGTGGGAAACCGAGCAGATGTCAAGAAGAACGAGTTTACATTTCTCATCAAAACATAATAATCCTTTGCAAACAGATGATGTCATCTATGACATTTATTCATCTCGAATGACGATTATTAGTTGAAAGCTGGCTAATTAATAGAAGCAATAATACTGTAAGAAGTTCGAATTTCTTATTAATAGAAGAAAATCAATAAATTAATATGGTTTCTTTCTGAACACAGTTTTCAAACACCAACACAACCAGCCCATATGCTTAAAGTAATACAAGATTCAATATTTTATAGAATTTCAAAACCTGTTATTCTTCATAGCTTATTCAACATTGCCAGTAGCGGAACAGGCTGAATATCGTATGTTAAGTACTACATCCAATGCAGGGCTGATTTGTTTATTTTTTTAAATACGGGAAAGAGTGATAGATAGATTAAATTAATTAACATTGAAGGTATTTGGAAGGTCCCGATTAGAGGAAGAAAGAATGAAAATTATTCCCACGAATGAACATCTTTAGAAAACTTATTAAGCTGTTAATGGGTGCGCATGTTTACGTGCGTTTACCAAAATCCAATTTTGTGTTATTGCTCAGCTGATAAACGTTTGCTATCATGGTGACATAATTCATTTCATAACTTCCTGTACAGTTGTATTGAAGCAGCTCCATTAAATCCATTCGAATCACAAGCAGCCTCCGTTAGTGAATTTCTGTCGCTTCGTAGCACGAAACGATATTATTCCAGCGATGTGAATCTCAGAATAGCGGGAATTAAGCGTTACACTTTCAATGTGTAAAGTGAATTGTCCACTCAAATGAGTTCCAGAGTGCGTGTTCAGGAAGAAACATGAGTTGAAGAGAAGAGAAAACTGTAAACACGAACGCATTTAAACTACCATTGCAGATCGTTTATTTTCCCAGTCGAATAGAATAGAGTTTTATTTAAGAATTCTCGGAACGAACTGAGATTTCCGCTGCAGAATGCAACTCATCAAGCAAGTGAATCGAATTATATCTTCCTAAAAAGGTCGTCTCCTTTGTAAAGAGTTTGAGCCATTCAACGGTCGAGCAAAAAAAATTACAGCGCTAAAACAGCTGCGATGGTGTTTTTAGCTTTGTTTACCTTTCGCATTATAGTGGCTTTAAGACGAGCATATCTCAAAAAGAAACTAGTGAAAGTGTTGTATTCTCATCTAAGAACTGTTTTGAACAGAACAACAATTCTTTTCACAAGCTGGACGATGTTCATCATCGCGAATGACAGTCAATAAGATTTATTTACTTGTTATTTTTTATAAACATTTTTCCGCTTTTGTTTCATTAAACAGGAAAAGTGTGTCAGCTGGTTTATGTTACTACAGCGATAGAAGTTAAGAATGTTAGAAAATCTATCCTAGATGTCGCTCTTTATGGTATACACTCTCGACGTTTAGCACGGGAAAACTCAACCGGTCTGAGTGTGCTTCTGCGAATAATTTCCAACCTTTCAGAATTATTTATTATCCGTAATAAATAATTCTGAAATTCAATTACTAGACCAATTTAAAATATTCACGGAATATGAATTGCATATGTTCTCTACAAATTAATTTCTCTCAATTCAAATTATGTTTAATTAAGAACCTGCTTTCTTATTTACGTTTCATTAACAGGCGAATAATTGCTCAATAGGCAGCACAGTTTCTGCTGTGCAGTTATATAATACGACCTTTAATGGATTTCTTGTCTGAACCACGATCACGAAAACAGAAAATATTCTTAACAGAAATGTAGGATCAGAACATTCGATTCATGACAAAAAAAATAGGATGGAAATGTTTCAAAATGAAAACTAAAGGAAGGAAATTTTATTTGGAAATAATTGTTCAGTTATTTACCATCATGTTTTTTTTCTAACTCGTATTTTATTTTGTTTATATTGAAGAAAATAAATGAAATTTTATTCGCAATATACGGAAACTGGTACAAATTGTTATGTTGGGCTAACAAGCATATTGTGGTTCGTTTCTATAAACATGACGGGGTTTGATTGTTTCGTTTATTAATTAAACTGCAGTAAATATTTTTCTTTGTATCTAATATTTATCCGCTTTTCTATATAAAATAGATTTCTTTTCTTTTCGTCAAAATAGTGAAACCCCTTTTCAGGTCCAATTCAAAAACCCATACATAATTGCCCACCAATACGAGCTTCAGTTTTTGAAAGTACCTCTTAAGGAATATGACGCAAACTGGCTTTTCTGAGGTTTTTGATTTCCAGTTAACACATTCTATCAATTTCCTATTTCTATCCCTTCTGTTTGGTAATCAGGATGCTATTTGTTAAATAATCTATCGAAGGAAAAATATAATACCATGAAAAAAATCAAATACCGGAAAAAATATTTAACATGAAACTAAATAAAAATATAATGACAAGGAGAGATTTAATCTCTTAAAAAAGAATATTTTCCTCTTTCATATTTTATGTGTTTCCATTGACCAGATTCTTTTAAAGTTGAATTTGTAAATTTTATCGGAAAAGTTTCACTCCGTTGTTTATGCAGAATACATTGCATGGCGAAAATTCAGTTTTCGTCCTTTAATTCAACTGAATACACCCATATCAAGTTGATTCAAATAATAATTCAAATTAATCGTCTTCATAGTATCGGGTTTTTCTTTCTTTCTTAAGCGAATATCGTTTGCAACTTTCGGTATATTACAACGGATCAGCTTAAAGATGTTTTTTGGATATTAATAAATCGAATTATTGGATGTAAAGAAATTACAACATAATTACTTCATCCATCCTTTGCAATTTGTATTTTAATTTCTAAACATCTAAGCCTTCTCTGCATAATCATAGTAAGAAAGTAGATTCTAAGCTGCTTTCTTTGAATATGAGTTCTCTTTTAACCAGAAACAGTTCCTCGGTGGTCTAAAAGAGTGTGGTCAATCAGTTGTATAAATTAAATATCAATTTAATTATGTTTACTAATTTGAATAAAGGGAGAGTGTTTCAATATATTAGACTTGTATACCTCCCTTAGCAATACCGTAACCGGATAGCAGGTGACCCACAGCGATGATTATCGATCATGTTCCCTTTTACTGTGTGATTTTTCGAAAGATTGCAATGCAGTACCATCCCTTATTAAAGAAGGGAAGAAAAAATTACTAATTCAGATCAGGTGAACGGCAATTTGAAGGAGAATTAATGTCGCACATAAGATTAGAAGAAAAAAACATAATCCATGGTCATCCAATTCTCACATTCAGTTTTATTTTTCGTACTATCCATTAGTGTCATGATGTGTGCTTTGAGAAATTCATAGAAATCCATCGGAATTTCTAGAGATGTCCTTGATTGTCTCTTCTGAAGTATTCCTCAGATCTTCTGTTGCAATTTTGTAATATAATAATTGAGAAATCTTAATGTACGCTGTCTATTGTTTCATAGTTTCAGATTTGTCATGACGTTTTCTGCCTCAAGAAATTAAATATCAATTTAATTATTTTTACTAATTTGAATAAATGGAGAGTGTTTCAATATATGAGACTTGTATATCTCTCTTTGGAATAAGGAAGACGGATAGCATGTGGCCACACTGATGCTTAGCGATAATATTTCCTTTTACTGTGTGAAGAATGGAATGTAGTACCTTCTCTTATTAAAGAAGGGGAGAAAAAAATAGCTATTCAGATCAGGTGAACGACAATTTAAAGGGGAATTAATGTTGTATATAAGATTAGAAGACAAGCCATAGTTCATGGTCATCCAATTTTCACGTTAATTTTTTCCCCCCGTACTATTCGTCTGTGGAATGACTGGTGCTTTGAGAGTTTCATGGAAAGCCATCGGAATTTCAACAAATTTCCTTTACTGTCTCTTCTGAAGTATTCAGAAGAGCTTCTGTTGCACTTTTGTAGCGTAATATTGGAGCATTCTTCATCTGTTCTGTCTATTCTTTCATAGTTTCAGGTTTGTGATGATATTTTCTGCCTGAAGCAATCGGAATAAAACTTGCCTTCTTTTAGGGTATTTTAGAAATTGATAGCCGCAATTTAAAACGTAACTGTCATGTTTGTAAATTAATATTTTTTGTGTTTAAGTTAAAAAGATGCAACAGTTTTAAGAGAAACAAAGAAAAATATCATAGATTACAAAGGTTTTGAGAAAGTTGTAAAAATGAAACCAATGCTGCTGTTACCAATTTTTCTGAATTTAGATTTTATGTACTTCATCAATTACATGTATTTTAATAACTCAGAGAACGCTTATTGTAATGTACGTTATAATAAATTTATGATACTTGTTTATAAAATAATATGGGAAAAGTAATATATTATATGAAAAATAAAAAATTAAACATATACTGTGTTTTCAAAATGGGTTCTTTACGAAATACTTCATAACCATAAATATAATACTAAAACCAGTATTTTAGCAATTATCAACACAAATAGCTTTTTTTTAAACTATTTATTGGTAATAATTATGTCTCTAATGATCGCTTTATACATTGACAACTACGCAGATAACAAAGTATCCAAAGTGTTACTATATTTAGAAGGATAGCTTCCTACTCTCCCACTGCCTATGAAAAGAGGATCTTGCATTATATTACTGTGAGAAAATCAGAGTTACCGAGGTGAAGGCCAAAACGAAATATACGTGCAGTTTCTTTGCATGTTAACAATGTTTACATTCCATCCATTCACCTATCAGTGGCTTTAACAGGCATTTAAACACATATATACCTTTCAAAGTGTTCTAGGTTTTCTTAACCGTAACACGAGGATAAGGTTACCCCTATGACTCCAGGTATTCTTGTCTGAAAATGTTGTGTGTTTCAAAAGCCGGTTTGCTTGTTCTGAGAGACGAAAAACAGGAGTTTTCGGGATAAAAATCCATCTACCTCCGTGTAAGACTCACCAACTCACTTTTAGTCGAAAGAAATCAGATAAATGTCCCACACATCATAGACGAGAATCGAAACCAGGTCTTTCCCATAAAGACGTTTCGTCTATAGCTACTGAGCTATAGACGAAATCTATGTACATTGGTGAAGAGATTAACAATATGTCGATTTGCATATATGTCAGGAGGTTTTATTGTAATGTCTTTGGTGCATTCTATGAATAACACGACACACTTTATATGTGTTTCGTGTTCTTTAACAAAGAGTAACTTAGCAGGTGTGTGTGTGTGTGTTCTTCATAAACAGTTGGTATGTTAGTTTATTTCGTAACCGTGTTTCGTATGGTAAAGCGGTTTAGAATGTATCGCCTGAAACAAGATGAACAGGAAACGTAAATGTATAAAGTATCAAAATATGTTAACTAGTACGAGTACGAACATATGACAAGACAAGGAGGTAGAAGTATATAATTGATCGTTGCAAAATATGGTGTAATCGAATCAACTGTTCTAGTCCTAGTGTTTAGCGTAATTCTTGAGGAGGGAAATTACAGAAGTGTATTTCCCTTTTATTTGACTTCCCTATAAGTCAAATAAATCAAAATTATTGTTGCTGTTTTGCTGGGGTATACTTATACTTTCCCAAACACGAAGAGAAAACTCACCTAGCAATTTCGGTTCAGACACAGTTTTTATAAGTTGCATGGAACTATGAGTTTGCCGTGTTTTAAGATATTTTTCCTAATTGACGAAGTTGGTCCATTAGAAGAATGAAGTAAGGTGAATGTGAAAAATGAAAGAAGAGCTTTGTTATTTAAAGAGCTTTCCTCTTGGCATCTTGCAGTATACCTTTTTCAGATCAACAAAACGTTCAAAACAACACGAATCCATGTTATATTTCTAACATTTTTCATCTATTTGTCTCAAAGTAAAATCAGACACGTACGCACGCACGCACGCACGCACGCACGCACGCACACACACACACACACACACACACACACACACACACACACACACACACACACACACACACACACACACACACACACACACACACACACACACACACACACACACACACACACAAATTTCCATCATCCAATTCCTGATATGAATCCATCCTCAGGGATGTGTACAGGATAATTATGATAGCAATGCGTTAAAAAGTTACGTAATTACAACTTGCTATCTACAATATTATTCCAAATCAATGTGTTACCTGTCAAGAGTACAACATTGTTAGATCTTATACATCTGTCTTTTAAACAACCGTTTACTGTATCAATCCATTTATATCTTGAACTTCTTCTAGGCCTCTTTCCTGACAATCTGACTGAGAACACTTGTTTTGCTAATCGTTCTTGTCCCTTTTCTCTTTCAGTGGCCTTACCACAAGAGATTAATTCTACCAGCCCATTTCTGAATGCCAACTATGTCAAATACCTTCCTAATAGTCTCATTGTATTAGAATACTGCCATCAGTTCAGTTCCCATAATGTTTCTCAGAACTCTCCTATCTGTGGTCTGTAGTTTTTGGTTAAATGTTTTATTTCTAAGCCAGCTGTCAAATAAATGGGTTAAAATTAGCTGTACATACTGTATTATGTATAGCTAATTTAGTGTTTTGACTAATGTCTATCTTATTCCATATAAATTTATTCCGCTGACTTCCAGGCATACCTCCATTGCTAAATTTGTTGTCTGTTTCTACATTTAATTTATCATCTTCACTAAACTAGGGCTTAAATAGCTGAAATATGTGCTTGTTCTATAGGATAACAGGATACTTTTGAGGGTATCAATTTTTTTTTCACAGAATCTTTTAGATATATACTGGATTTATTAAAAAGTATAACATCATTTGCATAAAGTAAAGAGCTAAAATTAACATAATCAGTTTTGATATCAGCTTTAATTCCACTTTTTTTCATAAGATAATCTATTTTTACACAAGTGTTTTGCATTCTTATATTTATCTCTGTAGTTTATAAAATCACAAGTTGTCTTATTTGCCAGGAACTTTCGATATGCTTTCTTCTTTTCCTTTATTGCATCTTTAAGTTCCTGCGTCCGTCATGGAGTTTTGTTTTTCTATCCTTATACAAAAATATATCTATATCATTTCTTTATATGTTTGATCGCACAGCTAGTTTCGTTTTCTTACAGTACTTCATCAGGTGAATGACAAGAAAAGGGAAATACAACAACTCATAAATTACAAGAGGTAGCTATAAATTAACTTGTAGCAGTATTGCTGACATTTGAAGCTGTTCTAAATGTGAATCTATTGTTGGGCAGGTTCAACCGAGTACGATCTCGAATACGCCAAAATTTGGATAGCTGAAGAGTTATATTACTCATATTACTATAATGTTCACCTGTTCTACAGGAACGCAACAAGCACAGAATAGTTTTGTGCTTACAGCAAGTCTTGTTCTGCCACATTTAGAGTAAGAAATGTTTTTCTTCCATTAAATTTTGTATGCAGAGTAAACTAACCCTAATAAGAAGGCGAAGTGCAACTTGCCCTTCTTAGTAGAATATCATCGCAAAGGGAAGAAATCTGTTTGCTTATCATATAGAAAAAACTAAGGGAAACACTTCATTTCAGATTAATTCAGCGAAACACACATTGTAATTGGCTTCATGGTTAATTCAAGGTTATTTTCAAGTAGTGTACTGTTTGTCTTGCTGAAAACGTACATGAAACACACGATAAAATTCTTGTAATCCAAAGTTTTTAGAGAAATAAAAAAGTTTCCTTATTAAAATATAAACCTGGAATATGTCCATATGTTTCGGAAGTAGACTTAAACCTAACTCGTATGCTTTCAAATAAATAAATCTCTTTCTTTATGAAAAATTCTTAATTGATATTATTTAGTAAATTTGAATCCCGGATATAACTTTTCAGTATAGATTGGGTGACATAACACGTATTATATGGAGAATTATTTATGCGACTGTAGAAAATGAAACGATAAACAAGCCGATTTTAATTGTTGAAGAAGAATGTGTGAAATTGGAGACTTTAAAAGTCAAAAGCTTTACATCCACGTACCTCGCTGCATCAGTTGTTAGCAGATATATCCAAGGTTGGGTTTTAAGTAACTGTCAAAAAGAAAGAGGAAATGCTAGTATATGAATGCATTTTCATACTCAAAGTGTATTATGTGTTTAGCTTATGGATATGACGCGTGTATCAAGTGTTGACTTCTTTATGCAAGAAATACATCTATTCATCTTGATTTCAGAACGTTCACTGTTTTTTATTACTATGGTTCTTTCAAGATATTTTCAACAAAGTAGCTGAAAGGAATCCTAAACTTTTAACGTGCAGATAAGGATGCACGATCACTCTGTCAAAGGAACGATATGTGTGTGTGTGTGTGTGTGTGTGTGTGTGTGTGTGTGTGTGTGTGTGTGTGTGTGTGTGTGTGTTGTCTTATACTCCTTTGTTCTTGTTAAGACGAATGTTCTTCAGAAAGAACTGTCATACCATTTTTGCATTTATTTAGAATCTGAGAAACTGAACAGTTACAGTTAGTGCATTCTTGACTTTGGCTCATTGATATGATCGAGTAGTTCATATATTGGTCGAAGGTAATCCAACAAAAAAAAAAGAGTGGATAGGATTCTGGTCAAGTTCCGTCTAAGGAATTTACGACATTGTTATATAGCAATTTCTAGGATTTTAATTTCAACAGAAGGCTGAGTTCCAAATACCTGCATTCAAATTATCGAGAGATCATCTACGAGGTTTATTGAATTCCTTGAATTAAGAAACCGTTTTTTACAATATTTCGCTTTAGTTATCATTTAGTTACAGAAATTTATAGGAATAAACAATACAATACATTTATAAATTTCATTGTTAAGGATCTGCTTATTAAAATATGGATAGATATTTTTCCGGCCCAATACGCCTTGAAACGAATACTTGTCTTAATTTCATTTAACTGTGTATATTGTGTGCTTATGCAAATGTTGAGTTAACTTTGGAAACGACCAACAGAACATCGTTAAAGTTAAGAATTTATGCTATCATATCAAGTAAACGGAACTATTTTCAAAAAATCGTTTATTATAGAACATAAAGAGAGAGAGAGAGAGAGAGAGAGAGAGAGTATATTTCTGTGTGGAGTTTAATCCAATCAGTTTCCAAACTATGCCATTCAAACCATCGTTATTTGTAATATTAAATTTAATAACTGAATAACGAATTAATGTTGTAGTTGGGTTATAGAGATGGTAGAGGGAGAGTGGTCTATTAAACCAGACAAATTTATTTTTATGCCAATGAGGTCTCCAATAAGCAAAACCGTGGTTAGAAATTGAACTATGGTATTCATTGATATAACCATCATGCTTTCTTTTTACGAAAATTCAAATTAAAAGTCGTCATAGCAACAGGAACTAGTATTTTTTTCCCCTTACGTGTGAGATTTGTTAACAAGTTAAAATATTGAAAAGGAAGAGTTTTAAAGGTGGTTTTGGGTATTTCTAAATCGAATTATTGGATGTAATGGCATTATTCTGCCGGAGATCGTTTAATTTGATATTTACGTCATCAATCCTTCGAAATAAAGGAACGTATTTCACACAAAAGAATGATTCTCTTGGTTTCTGGTGAAATCGTAGGTATGATAGATGTGTGCAAAATAAACGATTACACTTCCTCTAATATTTCTAAATTAAGCAAAAAACCTCAAGTGCAGTCAGAGCTGTATCGAGACAGGAGCAAACACGAAATTCTGTTCGTGTTATCATTGCCCTATCATTCCAATTCATGGAATGATAGGGCAACGATAATAATGGTTTTAATGCCAAGTATCTTGGCATTAAAACCATTTATGAATTTCCTACCGAGTTCTTTTGGACAAACTCAGCGAACACAAATTTCAAGTCTCCTTCGCAGAAAAGATATATGCAGTTTTATATGCATTGTACGCAAACTGGTAAACATGGTTATATTGTGCTGTATGCTAATAAGCATATTGTGGATAGTTTTTATGAACATTACGGGGATTTGATTATTATATTTATTAACTGAAATGCGGTTGATCTTTGTATCTAATATATCTCCTATTTTTTTCCTGTTTAAAGAGATGTATTTCATTATCGTGAAAATACTTAAATCACTTTTCAGGTCCAATTAAAAACCTGCACGAGCTTTAGTGTTTTAAATAACTTCTGAAAGAATATGAAGGGACACTCGCTTTTTAGAGTTTTTTGATTTCTGAATGCTATGCTAACATGCTGTTCCTTTTGTATTTCTACCCATTCGGTTTGCTAATCAGGATGCGCCTTGTGAAACACTTCATCCCCCCCCCAAAAAAAAACTAATACCATGAAAGAAATCTAATACCGAAAAAATTAATGAAAATATCTAAATACGAAATGAAAAAATATAATGAAATGGAGAGAATATCTTTAAAAACGGAATATTCCCATCTTTGCATTTTCTTAATTTTTTCCATAGCCCTGAAACTCTTAAACTTGAATTTCTTAATTTTATAGGAAAGATTTCACTCCATTTTTGAGTCGTATTTATTTCCAGAGAAAAAAGTACGATTTCGTCATTTCATTCAGTTTATAACAGTTACCTCAAAAGCAACATAGCTGTTAGAATTGTTATTATCGTATGCTGAACTTGCTCTCAAATTGTGGATGCTCTGTATTTTTGAGTGTGACGCTGATTATAAAATGAAGCCATTATATTGATGACGGGTTGGATTATGTCTATAATTTGGACTAGGTCTGATGCAATACTTTTTAATTAATATATAAAGGTAGATGATATGGCTAAGAACTTCATAACCTAGTAAGACTGAAGGCTAATATTTATCACTGTTATCTTGTGAGTTAATACAAGACGTGAGTGTTTTTTCTATATTATTATTATTATTATTATTATTATTATTATTATTATTATTATTATTATTATTATTATTATTATTATCAAATGTATAATAATAAATACTGATACTGATATGAAAGAAAGTATGTGTATTTATATTTAAATAAAAAAAAAATTAGTAAATTAATAAGAAATAAGGTACTTTAAACTGCGCACAGAATGTTTTACCGATTAAATGAAAATTCATGGAAAAGGCAATTCATCGAAAAGGCAATTCGCCGAAAATGTTCAAGAATTTTATGATAAAAGTGATCCATTTAGAACAAAAACTGAACCATGCAGACAGCTTCTTGTACTGGCAACTTCTACTAATTCCGCTAAGTCAGAGAGTTTTTGTAATACATAATTTGGACAATTTAGCCGAACTGAAAACTGGAACGATTCGACATTTTCTTGTAAAAGTTTCAAATAGCGAATCTGAGTAAAATTCCTCCCATAATAATTGTATTCAAGTCGCATATTATTACCAGCAACATCAATAATAATGAAGCCTGCGTAGTTCAGTCGGTAAAATCGAAGCCGTTTAGTTAGAAAGACTTGATAGATGGAATCCCATTTACAACGCGTATAATATTTATCAGTCCTGTTCAGCTAAAGGTAACTGAGCAGGCATAATACGGAGATGGCAGGGCTTTTCCTCCCGGAAACAGGCAAATCAGTCCCATGATTTGCCTGTTTCCAGACATGAAACAGTTATCGGGCAAGAAAGACTATAAGAAATGATGTTCTATAATTTTTCCTTATTAAAGTAGCATTGGTATCGTCGTATGCACCGTTCGGTTTTTGTTCTAAATCGATCAATTTGTTCATTGTTCATAACATTTTCGAAAGTTTAAATTTTTGATGAATTATTTTTTTGACGAACTCTCCGGATACCCTTGTACAGTGCAGAAAATGCATAATGTCTTAACTGTACATATGTAAATACTCTGCATGATGATAATAGAAAATAATTATTATAAAAAATATATTATTCATCATCATGCATATCAAGGATTTTGGCCTAGCATGGCCTGTTCCGGCCTTGCAAATCATTATTGAATCGTTTAAGAGGACGTCCTGTTTTCTTTTTCCGGATGGCTTGTACTTTAAGGCTAGTTTTGGAATCTGCCTGTTTTCAGTCTTTGAACGTGTTATATTTTTTAATTGTTTCTATTACTTCAGTTATTTCCTTTTCATTTTCGTTAATTGTTTGGCAGTTGTCTTTTTTAAAATATTTGTCTGTCCACAGTTCTGTGTAGTAATTTAGAAATTCTTCTAATTTTAATTCAGTGTTTAATTTTATGTTTTCTTTGCTATCTGCATTTAGGTGTTTAAAAATCTTATGTCATGTTCTAAGTTAGAAACAAATTTATACCATGATTCTCTGTCTCTTTCTGACTTCTCTTTTAGGTATGGATCTTATTATTTTATATTCTATTTCATCTTCTAATCTTTTACTGCTTTACCATTTGTGATAGACTTCTGTTTTCTTTTTGATTATTTCTTTGATTGTATTATCCCAGATCTTCAGTTTTTTTCTTTTATTGAATTTTTTGGTCTTTCCCAAGCTTTCATTTGCTGCTTCATTTAGTATCGTTTTTATATTAAGCCATTCTATTTCTATATCTTCATTTTGTTTTATTTTATCTAGATATTGGTTAATTCTTTGTTCATATAGCCATTGTACATTTGTGTCATTCAATTGTCTAGTTTTATAAACAAATGTTTCAATTTTTCTTTCTGTTCTTGTTACTTGTAGCCATTTAGGTGGTAATCTTCTACTCTATATAGAATAAATATATCCATTGCTATTATATATATATGAAGCGTAAAAAATTAAAAAAAAAACATGTCGATACCGCCGGTAATAATATAAATATAATTTATGTTGTAAACAATTATTATTATTATTATTTACAAAAATACATTATGTACATGCAAGTATCTGTTATGTCCAATTTTGTTCAGGTAATGTATGTAATTAATCTGAGAAATAAAAAAAAATATTTAAAAATATATTTTTATTGCGCGGGGGCCTCCATGTAGTGCTCAGACTTGGGACATCGAAACTATCAATTTCATATCTATGACACCTCTCCTTGAAACTGTTAACAGACAATGCACTTACCACTAAGTCTAGCATTCATTCGCCACTCTCCAAGGAAAAAATCTAGTTCTCATTCCTACTGACGACACTTTTAACCAACTTCCAGGGATCATCACTTTTTACTCTTTTCTTAGTACCTGTTCAAGTGTGAAATATTTCCTCTGTATTTCTATAGTAGCCTTTAAGTAACAGAGGTTTCTATCACAGTCTCTCCCCCGCCCTTTTCTCCTATCAACTTACCCTCATTCCTATTGGGAGTATGCCACAGACCACTCAAAATCTTGATCACTCGCTTCTGGTAGCTCTCCTCCGCTTCCTTGTGCCCAAAAGAAACAAAGACGACTAAACATTAGAAAAATAAACTGGATGGAGTCGTATCATGTCTTTTTAATGTATACCATGATTAAAGTAACAAAAGTCGTGTTTGGAATGTTGAGAGAATAGTTTGAGAAAATTAAGCATTCGGAACTGAAGTCCTACGAACCAGGCTGGTTACTCCTTATTCCAGGAGTGCTTAATGTCTGTAGAAGTGTGTGTTATGAGTTTCCAGGTGAAACAAACCGTATATAGACCTCGGTAAGAGATCGGCTAACTCACGTTTAGTCGAAATAGATCAGATGAAGGATCCTCGCGTTATGGATGGGATTGAAACCTAGTTGTTTCCGACCAAAGGGTTTCGTCTATCCCGACTGAGATACGGAGGCTCTATTAACAAGTTACGAAATATTATTAAAACGGAGCAGTCTTAAATATGCTTTTTGGTGATTCCTAATTCGAACTATTGGATGTAACGGAATTACTCTGCTGGGGATCATTTAATTCGATAATTACTTCATCAGTCCTTAGCAAGAAAGTAATTTATTTCAGACCAAACAGGGACTTTCCTGGATTTGTAGAGAAATCGTAGGTAACACAGATGTGTGCTAAAGGAAACGATTCCACTTTCGACTTCTTGTAATAGTTTTAATTTATTTTATTTTCATATTTATATTTCTAAGCATCTGGGACATCTCTGTATGATCGTAGAAAAAAAAGTAAATTCGGGACTGGTTTCTTCCAGATTGGTTCTCTCTTGTAACCAGAAATTGTTCCACTGTGGGTGATTTTAGTGTGTTCAAAGCAGTTTTACAAATCAAATGTTAATTTAATTATTTTTGCTAATTTAAATAAACAGAGAGATAGTGTTTCATTATATGTGACTTGTATACCTCCCCTAGCAATACGGATGGTCGGTAGCATGTAGCATATGATACGTAGCGATAATATTCCCTTTTACTGTTGGATTATTCCAAAGAATGGTTTACACACGCCTTCTCTTATTAAGGAAGGGGAGAATATGTTTATTCGAATCTGCTGAATGGCAATTTGAAGCTGACATAAGGTCAAATGACCATAATTCATGCTCATGCAATTAACACGTTGTTTTATTTCATGTACTCTCCATCTGTGGAATGATGGGTGCTTTGAGAATTTCACAGAAATGGTTCGAGATTTCTACAAACGTAGTTGATTGTGCCTTCTGAAGTAATCAGCATAGGTCCTGTAGCACATTTGTAACATGATATTTCAGCATTCTTGAACTACCTGCGTAAATCTGCGTAATTGAATTTGGCTAGTTTACTAACTGTTACGAAGATAAAATACACAAAAGGTATCATTGAGCAGAGCTTTCAACATTACAAAATGCTCAACAAAGTTTATCATGGATGACGTAGTCATTTAGTTCCTATCGATAGAAGAAAAACAAACGTTCTTGAGAACGACCGCATTATTATTAGTTTTTATAGTTTGAGGAATGAATCTCAAGTTGTTCCATGCAGTGCATGAAACACTTAATCTCAATATTCAGCTCCCCTTAAAAGTTTATTAAACAACTTTCCAATCATTATTATTGCAAATTACTTGAACTATTTAAAATATTCACGGAATATGAATTGCCTATGTTCTCTACTAATTAATTTCTTTAAATTCTAATTGAGTTTTATTAAGAAACTGCATTCTTATTTACTTTTCATAAACAGGTGAATAATTTTGAAATTTTACTTCACAATTCAAAATTAGTCCTTCCTCCGACTGTGTATGACTTATACCGAATCATAAAGCTTTGATAAAAAAATGTTAATGCCATCAATCTTATGAATTTCCTACAATGCTCTGTTGGACAAACTCAGCGAAAAAAGGCTTTACGTGTTATTTGCAGAAACAATCACAAAAGAAAAAAAAAATTAATGTTCGCGTTTAACAGAGAAAATTAAATTCTATATAAAAACGTACTGCATTGATGAAGATGAAAAGAAAGATGAAGGCTTGTATTTTCAACGTACTGCTAGGTCAAGATATGACTCATACTCAATGGGCAGCAGAGTTTCTGTGCAGTTATATAATAAGACCTTTAATGGATTACTTGTCTGAACAACGATCACGCAAACAGAAAATATTGTAAAAACAGAAATGTAGGATCAGAACATTCGATTCATGATAAAAAAATAATAACATGGAAGTGTTTCAAAATGAAAACTAAATGAAGGAAATTTTATTTGTACATTTATTTAACATCATTTTTTTTTCTAACGCGGAATTTATTTTGTTTTTTTTAAGAGAATAAATGAAATTTTATTCGCATTATACGGAAACTGGTACAAATTTTTATGCTGTGCTAACAGGCATATTTTGCATCGTTTCACTAAACATGACCGGGTTTGATTGCTTCGTTTATTAATTCAAGTGCAGAAAACCTTCTTCTTGGTATCTAATATTTCTCCTCTTTTCTATATAAATTAGATTTCTTTTCTTTTCGTGAAAATAGTAAAATCCCTTTTCAGGGATTTAAAAACCAACACATAATTGCCCACCAGGAACCGCTTGAATTTTTGAAAGAACCTCTTAAGGAATATGATGGAAAACTCGCTTTTCTGAGGTTTTTGATTTCCAGTCAGCATTCTATCCATTTTGTATTTCTATCCCTTTTGTTTGCTAATCAGGATGCTATTTGTTAAATACTCTATCGAAGAAAAATATAATAACGTGAAAAAAATCTAATACCGAAAACAATATTGAAAATATTTAACATGAAACGAAAAAAAAATATAATGACAAGGAAAGAATTAATGTCTTAAAAATAATATTCTCCTCTTTCATATTTTATGAGCTTCCATTGACCAGATACATTTAAAGTTTAATTTGTAAATTTTATCGAAAAAGTTTCACTGAGTTATTTATGTAGAATACACTGCATAATGAAAATTCACTTTTCGTCCTTTCATTCAACTGGATACACCCATATCAAGTTGATTCAAATAATAATTCAAATTAATCGTCTTCATAGTATCGGGTTTTTCTTTCTTTCTTAAGCGAGTATCGTTTACAAGTTTCGGAATATTTCAACGGATCAGCTTAAAGATTTTTTTGGAGATAACTAAATCGAATTATTGGATGCAAAGCAATTACATCATAATTACTTCATCCATCCTTTGCAATTTGTATTTTAATTTCTAAACATCTAAGCCTTCTCTGCATAATCATACAAAGAAAATAGATTCTTAGCTGCTTTCTTTGAATTTGAGTTCTCTTTTGACCAGAAACAGTTCCTCGGTGGTCTATAAGAGTGTGGTCAATCAGTTGTGCAAATTAAATATCATTTAAATATTTTTACTAATTTGAATAAAGGGAGAGTGTTTCAATATATGAGACTTTTATGCCTCCCTTAGCAATACCGGAGACGGATAGCAGGTGACCCACAGTGATGATTATCGATCCTATTCCCTTTTACTGTGTGATTTTTCCAAACAATGGAATGCAATACCATCCCTTATTAAAGAAGGGAAGACAAAATTACTAATTCAGATCAGGTGAACGGCAATTTGAAGGAGAATTGATGTCGCACATAAGATTAGAAGAAAACGCCATAATTCATGGTCAAACAATTCTCACATTCAGTTTTAGTTTTCGTACTGTCCATTAGTGTCATGATGTGTGCTTTGAGAAATTCATGGAAATCCATCGGAATTTCTACAGATGTCCTGGATTGTCTCTTCTGAAGTATTCCTCAGATCTTCTGTTGCGCTCTTGTAATATAATAATCGAGCAATCTTAACCTACACTCTATTGTTTCATAGTTTCAGATTTGTCATGAGTTTTTCTGCCTCAAGAAGGTATTCTTCCGATTGCAATCTTTTTGGATATTTTAGAAATTGAGAGTCGCAAATAAACACTTAATGTTCATGTTTGTAAATTGATTATTTCGTTGAGTTTAAATAAAAAGATGCAATAGTTTTGAGAGAAACAAAGAAAAATATACAGTTAATAAGTGCTTACGTATCTACTGATTATTCTTGAATAATCAGAAAATACAAAGTCAGTAACGCTGCCAGTTGGTTTTAGTGAAAATCCTCTGAACCACGTCAAGGGTCCAACTATTTCAGAGGTGTTTACTCTTTGGTATTCCAAGTAAAACCTTTCTTTGTTTGGCAGTAAAACAAAGAAAGAAAAGAGACCGGAGTCATGGCTAAAACAAAAAGACCTACAAATATTTTATAAAAAATAAAGCACTCGAAGAAGGCACATTGCATTAAATAAAAATAAAGACTACCTTTCATTTCCACAGGACTATTTCTTACCCTCACCCATAACAGGTTGGAGAGAGAGAGAGAGAGAGAGAGAGAGAGAGAGAGAGAGAGAGAGAGAGAGAGAGAGAGAAGTAGTACAACACAATCATTCTTAATTATCATCACTCATGTCTGTAGTATGAATCCAATTAATATACAGAACAACGAGAATGCAAGAGATACTGTTGTCCTTTTTTATTACAACTCAAATGCTGAGGCAAATTATATTCTTGAAATGTGGAAATAATTATTTCATTGTTTTGCGGCAACAGTATTATTCACATATCGCAGTTTCTTCACTAAATTTAAAATATTCACGGAATATGAATTGCATATGTTCTCTGCAAATTAATTTCTGTAAATTCAAATTCATTAGAATTAGAATGCAGGTTTTTATTAAAAACCTGCATTCTAATTTACTTTTCATAAACAGGTGAGTGAATAATTTGGAAATTTTACTTCACTATTCAAAATCAGTTCTTCCTCCAACCGTGTATGGCTTACAGAAATTTACGGAATGATAGAGGTTTGATAAGAATGTTTTTAATTCCATCAGTCTTACGAAATTCCTACAATGTTCTGTTGGACAAACTCAGCGAACACAGGCTTCATGTGCAGACATTCAAAAAATAAAACAAAATTAATCCTTGCATTTAAGAAAGAAAATTAAATTCTTTCTAAAAATGTACGTCATTGAGGAAGATGAAAATAATTCAAAAATGTTTCAATGAAGAAAGCAGAAAATCTTAAAATAAAAGTCAATAAACAATATTGCAATAATTTCAAAAATTGATATTAGAATCTGCCTGAGGCCTTAGAATATGACTTGTAGATGAACCATATTGCTATGTCAAGATATGACTCACACTCAATGGGCGGCAGAGTTTCTGCTGTGCCGTTATATAATAAGACCTTTAATGGATTAATTGTCAAAACCAATCACAAAAACAGACAAATTCATAATAGGAATGCAGCTTCAGAACATTCGATTCATGATAAAAATATAATTGCATAGAAGTGTTTTAAAATGAAGGAAATATTATTTGTAAAATAATTGTTTAGTTATTTACCATCATTTGTTTTTCTAATGCAGCTTTTATTTTATTTATATTGTACAAAATTATTGATTTTATTTGCGTTATACGGAAACTGGTACAAATTATGCTGTTCTAAGACGCACAACATAATTTGGATCGTTTCTATAAACATGAAGGGGTTTGGGTGCTTCTTTTTTTAATTAATTTACAATAAATCTTTGTCTTTGAATCTAATATTTTTCCGATTTTCTATATAAAATAGATTTCTTTTCTTTTCGTTAAAATAGTTAAATCCATTTTCAGGACCAACAAAAAACCAGCACATAATTGGCCACCAAGTCCAAATTATTGTTACTTTTGGTGGTGTATATATTTTGTTATCAGATCTGCTACAATTTCCAAAACTCAAAGCATGTTCGGTTCAGACATTGGTGTTATAAGTTCCATGGAACAAACAATTTGACGTATTTTAAAATATATTTTCATAGTCGACGAAGATTCGCCCTACCCTTTAAAAGAACGCAGTAAGGTGAATGCACAGCATGAGAGAAGAGTTTGGCATCTTGCCGTATGCCTTTTCCATATCAACAAAATATTCAAAACAACACAAATCCTTGTTATATTTCTAAGATCTTTCATCTATTTGTCTCGAAGTAAAATATCATCCTGCCACACCTATACATACATATGTATACATATATATAGAGAAATAATCGAGAAAACAAGAAATATATTTTTTATTTTCATTTTAAACTGGTGTTATTGTAGATGGATAATATTACGAAAGAGGTAAAAATGTTTCATTTTACCAAGGATTAGACAAAATACTTCAGTCGGAACTTATTAATATTAGGAAATATTAGGCGATCGTGTTCTTTGCCCAAGGAAATAGTTAACAGCATAGGTATTCTAAATCCATTCATATCAATAACTTAAATCTTTCCGTACACATCATTGCTTCTAATTATGTCATGCGAATTTCCATTAACAATCTTTTCGTTTGCTCGCATTGAGGGCAGAATGTAAACTAAATGTTCACACTATAATTAATTATTTAATTTGCATCAGTATTTAAGGCGACCTTGTTCTTGAATCATTTTCGTAATTTTATTGATTTCCGAATTGTGAAAATTTAATGTTCGATTTTTAATAACATTTTCATTATTATGAGTATTCACTGGTTTTAATGAATTACAACGAATAACTACTTACTTATCTACTGACTATTCTTGAATAATCAGAAGGTTCGAAGTGAATAACGCTACCAGTTGGTTTTAGTGGAAAGCCTCTGAACCACTTCAAGGTACCAACCATTTCAAAGGTGTTTATTCTTTGATATTCCAGGAAAAACCTTTCTTTGTCTGGCAGTAAAACAAAGAAAGAAAATAGAGTGGAATCATGCACGAAACACAAAAGTCTGTAAATATTTTACATAAAATAATGTGGTCAAAGAAGGGCATTTAATTAATTAACAATAAAGAATAACTTTCATTGCCACAGGAACATAAAGCTAATATTAATATTGCGGGCAAATCTGATACTCGTAATGTAGCTACTATACTAGCGAAGTCATAGAGAAACATTAAATTGAACTCGAAACTACGAAAGGCCAAGCGACTAATTTTAATATTTAGATTAGTCCGACTAAACATTACTCCAATAATATTGACTTTCATAGTAAAATTTAAAAAGACACTCAGATTTGTATAACTACGCAAAACGTAAATACATACGATATTGTCGAACTCAATCCATTGATTTAAGCAGCAATCATTCATTGAAAGGCAACAAAATAGTAAATTGTCATGCATGTATAGGTGTCCCAAAATTTACGCAAGATTTAAATTTAGCGCCATTTGTGCGGATAGTGTTGCCACCGAGAAAAAAAAGATATCATGATAGCAAACTGTCCAGGGTTATTAAAATGTAGCGCTACACGAAAGAACAACGCATTTTCATGGTTGAGCAATATAATAAAAACAACGAACATTTGGCAGCTATAGTTCGCAATTTTTCGTAAAAAAACATGCGGAATAGTGATTTAACTTCATCAACTGTGAAAAGATTAATTAAAAAATTCAAGGAAACTGGATCAACTAGTGATCTTATACACTCTGGCCGTCCTTCAAAAAATCATTCAACAGAAATCATCGAAGCAGTTGGTGAGAGACCAGGAACATCAATTCAACACCGTGGTCTTGAATTTCGAGAAGCTCTCTACAGCGTATTCTCACGAAAGACTTGCACCTTTATACCTAGAAAGTTCAATTGAATAAAGAACTGAAGTCTACTGACCACAGACAGCGAAGAGAGTTCAGTTCGTTGAATGCCTTATGGAACAACAACAAGTAGATGCTTATTTTTCGAACAAAATCATCTTCCGCGATGAGGCTCATTTTCATCTTGATGGCTCCGTTAATCGACAAAATTCCCGCATTTGGGGTTCAGAAAATCCACACTTGATTGTTGAGAGACAAATGCATCCAGAACGTGTCACGGTTTCGTGCGGACTTTGGGCTAGAGACATCATCGGTCCATTCTTCTTCGAAAATGCGGCTGGTAAGGCAATAACAGTTAATGGTGCTCGCTATCGCCACATGATAATCCAGGTTATTGTGCCTAAATTGCAACATATGGATGTAGCCTACATGTGGTTTCAACAAGACGGTGCCACATGTCTTACAGCCCGAGAACAATTCAATTACTGCATGAGTCATTTTCTGGCCGTGCAATTTCCCGTCACGTCCACCCACGCCTTGAAAGAAGAAATTAAGCGCTGTATCAACGAAATTCAGCGACATTTATGCAAAACGGTCATGGAAAATTTCGACAAAAGAGTGCGTATGCCAGCAAAGCCATGGAGGACATTTAAACGATATGCTATTCCATGCATAACCCTATACTATATACTTTATGAATCAATACGAAATTACAATTTTTAATTAAAAACCTGTGGTTTCTATGAAAATTACTTCTTGTGTGAATTTTGGGACACCTTGTATTTATAAAATCATTTATTCAGAAAGTATTTAAAATTTGTATAAAGATATGTATTTCAAAACCTCTGCAAAAACAAATAATCTCTTAAACCGAATAAAACTTAATTAGAGCAATTGAGTAAATCCACTTTTAAAAGACGAGGCACTTTCATGAAGTAATGAAACGAAATGCATCAACATTGTATTTAAGAGGAAAGTCACGTCTAGACAAAAGAATTAAAACTTCCGTCATCAAACATACATAATACACTTCTATTGTTGGCGGTGTAAGATAATAAAAATTATATTTCCAATTCAGTGCAATGGAAAAAATCAAATAAAAAGAGTGGTGTTGTATACGAACATATGGATTTTGATATTGGAAATAACAAAATATATTCCTAAATCATATTTCTGATTTAGAGCAAAGAAAAAAATCAAAGAACAGAGTGTTTGTATAAGAATTACAAGGGCAATTACCACATGCACAGTATCATATGATCCACTGAAAAATTACCATCGTTGAGAGCGTTAAAATTTGCATTATTGAGGACTTCCTTGTTCCTTACATTTCCATTCCAGGGCAGGCACGTTGCCAGTGGTCTATAATATATATATACACACATGGAATATACACACATCGTAATCGACTGATGTCTTCCTAATTATTGAATAAAATATATACACACATGGAATATAACTTCGTCATCGATTGATGCCTACATAATTAGTGAGTAAAGTTTATAAAGAAAAGGAGAAAACATATTGTGCGAATAATTTCAATTGCGTAACTAATAAAAAAACTCGAAATCTCACCATCATGATAAAGTAAAAGGCTACTTACACTTACCTAAGATACTTTCCTTCTTTTGTTACGTTTTGCTTCTTCAGGCATCACCTCAGGCACTGTCCTTACTACAGACGTTTTCAGAGATTCTTTCCCTTCATCCTTCTTATGGTCAGAGCTACATTCTGCTATTTCGAATATTTTATCTAATTCCAAAGAGGTCATTTCAGAAGTGCTGACTTCGTCGCTTGTTTGATGAAAGCAAGACGCAGCCATAGCTTCGATGTCATCGTTGGTCAGTGTGGAGATAATATATTCGAAATCATCTTGGCTTAAAAACACCGGAATATCACACAATTTCTGGAGATCCGAGGTGGTTTTATCAGCGGAAATATCATCCTTTTCGTCATCCAACGGTATTGCTTCAACTTCTTTAGAAGAAGAAGAAGAAGAAGAAGAAGAAGAGGTAGAAGAGGAGGAAGGCCGTTTAATGGATGACTTGGTATTACACTTCAGAAATTCCTGAAAATACTTGTGGGATTCATTCTCTTTTTTTTCTGACCGCATAAATACAACAGACTTTTGTCCGTTCAATTCATATCAGTAATCAGATTAACCATATGCCAAAATATCAGTAGTTTTTATTGCAATGCCTTTGGTGCTTTCTACGAATGACGTGCAACACTTAATATGTGTTTCGGTTGTTTACGAAAGAATGGCTTAGCAGGTTTGTATTTTCTTCATAAACGGTTGGTATATTAGTTTCTTTCGTAACCTTGTTTCCTAATAATCGATTTTGAATGTATCACTCGGAAAAAGATGAACAGGAAATCTGAATGTCATATGATACGAATACAATCGTGTGACAAGGCGGCAGAAGAATATAATTGATCGGTGACAATTGTGGTGCACTCAAACCAACCGATCAACTTTTCTACTGTTGGGTAGCGTAAGTCTTGAGGAGGAAAATTGCAGAAGTCTTTAGCATACCGTAAAAATCTAGAGACCAAATATTTCATTTGCTCATCTTTCCAATAAGTCAAAGCAGTCCAAACTATTGTTACAGTTTTGGTGGTGTATAATTTTTGTTATCTGCGCTGCTACAATTTCCAAAACTCGAAGACATACTACGTTCGGTTCAGACATAGTTTTATATGTTCCATGGAACATTCAATTTGCCGTAATTTAAGATATGTTTTATAGTCGACGAAGATTCGCCCTGCCCTTTAGAAGAACGCAGTAAAGTCAATGTACAGCATGAGAGAAGAGCTTACTTCTTAGTAACTAGCCGCATGACTTTTCCATATCAACAAAATGTTCAAAACAACACAAATCCTTGTTATATATTTAATATCTTTCATCTATTTGTCTCAAAGTAAAATCTGATTCTGACACACACAAACATATATATATAGAGAGGGAGAAATAATCGAGGAAAAAAATAAATGTATTTTTGATTTTAATTTTGAAACTTGTGTTATTTTATTCTGTGTGCATCTTTTCAACCCTAGAAGGATAATATTAAGAAAGAGGTAAGTAATGTTTCATTTTACCAAGGAATAGAAAAAAACTTTCAGCCGGAATTTTAAAATATCAGGAGATCGTGTTCTTTGCCGAAGGAAATAGATAACATTATAGGAATTTTAAATCCATTCATATCAATAACTTAAATCTTTCGATATACATCATTGCTTCTAATTATGTCATGTGAATTTCCATTAACAAGCTTTTCGTTTGCTCGCATTTAAAGCCGAACGTAAACTAAATGTACCCACTATAATTAATTTTTTCAGTTGCATCAATATTTGCAATTTTTAAGGCGACCTTGTTCTTGAATCATTTTCGTAATTTTATTGATTTCCGAACGACAAATGAAATTTCATATTTTGTGAAAAGAAAAAATGAAATTTCCGAATTGCGAAAATTTAAAGTTTGGATTTTCAATACGATTTTCATTATTAAGAATATTCACTCGTTTACAATGAATAAGTATTTACCTATGTACTGACAGACTATTCTTGAATAATCAGAAGGTTCGAAGTGAATAACGCTGCCAGTTCGTTTTAGTGAACATCCTCTGAACCACGCCAAGGTACCAACCATTTCTGAGGTGTTTACTCTTTGGTGTGTGTGTGTGTGTGTGTGCGTGTGTGCGTGTGTGTGTGTGTGTGTGTGTGTGTGTGTGTGTGTGTGTGTGTGTGTGTGTGTGTGTGTGTGTGTGTGTGTGTGTGTGTGTGTTGTCTTATACTCCGTTGTTCTTGTTATCATGAATGGTCTTGAGAAAGAACTGATATCCCCATTTTGCATTTATTTTGAATCTGGTAAGTTTACCAGTTATATTCAGTACATTCTTGACTTTGGCTCATTGATATGATCGAGTTGTTGATATATGGGTTGAGGGTAATCTAACAAAAAGAGTGGATAGCATTCTGGTCAAGTACTGTCTAAGGAATTTACGACATTCTTCGATAGCAATTTATTGGAATTTAATTTGAAAAGAACGCTGAGTTCCAATTATCTGCTCTTATATGTATTGAGAAATCATCTACGACGTTTATTGAATTCGATGAAATAAGAGACCTTTGTAAAGAATATTTCGCTTTAATTAGCATTTATTTACATAACTGTATATGAATAAACAGAGAGTACAATATATTTATAAATGTCATTGTTAATGATACGCTTATTAAAATATGGATAGATGGTTTTCCCGCCCAATACGCCTTTAAACGAATACTTGTCTTACTTTCATTTAACTGTGCATTCTACAACACTCCGATCCTACATCAGGATTTTAATGCACCTTCCTTCGTTCATTTCGCTCAAAATCAGATGAATCAATTTGAATTGCGTGCTTATACAAAGGTTGAGATAAACTTGGAAACGACCAACAGAACATCGTTAAAGTTATGAAAATACATATTTACGCTATCATATCAAGTAAACGCAACTACTTTCAAGTCGTTTATTAAAGAAGAGAGAGAGAGAGAGAGAGAGAGAGAGAGAGAGAGAGAGAGAGAGAGAGAGAGAGAGAGAGAGAGAGAGAGAGAGAGAGAGAGAGAGCAAGAGAGAGAGAGAGAATAGTTCTGTGTGGAGTGTAACCCAATTAGATTCCAAACTATGCCAATTCACACCATCGTTTCTTGTAATATTAAATTTAATAACTGAATAGAGAATTAATGTTGTAGTTGGGTAAGAGTCATGGTAGAGGGAGGGTGGTGTCTAGTAAACCAGACAAATTTATTTTTATGCCAACTAAGGTCTCCAATAAACAAAACCGTGGTCTGAAATTGAACGATGGAAGTCATCCATGTAACCATAATGCTTTCTTTTAGCGAAAATTCAAATTAAAAGTCGTCATTACAACAGAATCTTGTTTTTTTTTTTCTTACTTGGAGAATTGTTAACAAGTTACGAAATATTGTAAATGAAGAGTCTTAAAGATGTTTTTGGAGATTTCTAAATCGAATTATTGGATGTAATTGAATTATTCTCAGGGAGATAGTTTAATTTGATAATTACGTCATCAATCCTTCGAAATAAAGGAACGTGTTTTACACCAAAGAGTGATTCTCATGATTTGTGGTGAAATCGTAGGTATGACATAGTTGTGCAAAATAAACAATTCTTCGATCACGGAAACAGATAAATTCTTAACAGATTTAGTCTGTACTGAATGAATATTGAATGTGATATATGCAGTTTTATTCGCATCCTAGGCAAACTGGTAAACATCGTTATATTGGGCTATATGCTAATAAGCATATTGTAGACAGTTTTTATAAACATTAGAGGGGTTTGATTCTTTAATTTATTAACTAAAATGCCTTTGATCTTTGTATCTAATAATTCTCCTATTTTTTTTCCTGTTTAAAGAGATTTATTTTATTATCGTGAAAATATTTAAATCAATTTTGAGATCCAATTAAAATCCAGCAGGAGCTTTACTGTTTTAAATAACTTCTGAAAGAATATGAAGGCAAACTCGCTTTTCAGAGTTTTCTTTTTTCTGAATGCTATGCTAACATGCTATTCCTTTTGTATTTCTACCCAATAGGTTTGCTAATCAGGATGCTCCTTGTGAAACACTCTATCCAAAAACAAAAGTAGTAATAGTACCCTAAAAGAAATCTAATATCGAAAACATTAATAAAAATACGTAATTCGAAATTAAAACATAATAAAAAAGAGAGAATGTGTTAAAATACGGAATATTCATATCTCTGCATTTTCTGAATAGCCTCCACAGACCTGAATCTCTTAAACTTGGATTTCTGAAGTTTATAGGAAACGTTTCACTCCATTGTTTGAAACGTGTATATTTCCTGATAAAAAGTACGTTTTCATCACTTCATTTAGTTTATAACAGTTACCTCAAGAGCAACATAGCTGTTAGAATTGTTATTTTCGCTTGATGATCGAACTCTCCAATTTTATATGTTGTGTATTTTTGTGACGCCATTGTGCATTGTTACTTGGTCATAACATTTCGGATATGAAGAGTTTTGATGACGTGTTGGATTATGTTTATAATTTGGAATAGTTCTGATGCAATACGTTTTACTACATAAAGGTGTTGATATGGCTGATAGCTTAATAAGCTCATAGGGCTGATATTTATCAATGTTGTCATGTGAGTTGATACAAGACATGAGTGCTTTTTCTATATTGTTATTATTATTATAATGTGTATAATCATAAATACTGATATGACAAAAACAATTACGTCTATTTATATTTAAAGATCTCCACCACCTTAAGAATGACAACAGCAAAAGTGCCTGTAAATTTAAAAAACTTCTACAAAGATGCCTTTCGACGATGGAAGAAGCTAAACCTCCAGCACACAGTGAAGATAGCATCCCTACCTGAAATCTTCATTTAACCCATCTTTCACAATACGAAGGTAAGAAGCTCGATCGCTCAGAAAGAATTTTTCTTTCCTCCATGGAGCTGGTGAAACGTGAGGATCTTGGGTGACATTCTTTCTCCAAGCCTCACCTGGCGATTTCCAAATTCGCTCGAAAACCTGGAATATGGGAATGAGTCTGAGCAGATAGACACCGTAAAGGCCGTTTTTCAAGCCGCTATGCCTGATAGCATCAAGAATTAGGGCTTAGCCCTCCAAACTCAGAAGTTTTCGCGCCTATCTTTCTGATAAAAACCAATAACTCATGGGAGAAACTTACAGCCATCAACATCAACAAGATCTACAGCACTCTAACACAACAGTCGAACCAAAGCACTTTGTTAGAAAATCCTGCATCATCTGATCAAACACTATTTCGATGGGATCTACCATATCGCACAAGAGCCATCTAACCTTACGCAGATATTCAGTGGAGAATGTGGCACAATATATTACCCACTCCTACTATATTACGAAAATTGAACTCAAACGCTACCAATTAGGAACGGTCCGGCATATCTACTCTGAATGCCCATACAACACTGAATTAATCAGTTTGACTCGGGAAACGGCAGCTCTTACCAGTGGTATTCTTCACACAGAACAGGAATATTTCAATCTTCTCCATGTGGAGTCAAATAACCATTCATTCTGCAATTACCTTTTCAACACCGCGAAAGCGGTAATATACAACTTCTACCTCAGACATACAAGACCAGACAGCACAGCAACTTCACAGAGAGAGGCAACTGACCAACTCACTGCAGCCTTCCAACAAAAGGTCAGAAGTCGGATCCTACACGAATATCACTACCATAGCAAAACAACACCTTAGATCTTTTCCACCAAGAATGGAATCCACGGAATCAACTCCTGGCTGAGCAGGGCGACTGCATTATAATCCACTTTCCAGCATAGAAGTGACACCTTCCCCCCCAAAGAAAGGGGGAAGAAAGAAAAAAGAAGGATTGTTGTGCTTAACATTGCAAAAATTAATCAGCTGTCACTCTCATGTGCGAAAATTAATCAGCTGGCACTCTCATCTAAATAGATAATTTTGTGCAATAGTAACTTTTATGTTCTTCCACATTTAGGTTCTTATACAGTATCATGTTAAAATAACTCTTAATGGCATTAATTTAATTTAAAAAAAATGTAATTAGCCTTATAAGTGACTTCGATGTAACATACCTCAACAAGAGCATGAGCATGTAACCTCTCTGTCGGACTGCAGAGAACCAAAAACCTGTTAATCCAGTTAACCGATTGTTATGTTTACAATAAAAAAAAATCTATCTATATATTATTAGTTAGGGTTTTTAATCATTTTTACCAATATATATATATATATACAGGGTGTTCGGGATAAATTTGACAGTTTCGTAAGGAAAAAGAAAATCTTCTTTGTATCTATTAAATTTAATGAATTGACAAAAAAACATTACAGGCAGAGTTAATTACAATACTATCAACAAGATTTACTCAAAATAACCACCATTAGCATCGATCACAGCTTCAATTCTGCTTCGGAACCTCGAACAAGCTGATGCTACAGTCTCCCTGGGAAGGGCCGCAAAAACTGTTTTAATTTTATCCATTAACTGGGCTTTTGTATTACTGGAAGTGCGATTGGTGTCTTTTTCAACTGCGCCCCACACAAAATAATCCATGGGGTTAAGGTCTGGGGAGTTTGGAGGCCAAACATTTGGACTGGTGAAGTCGTAGAAATTTTCAGACAACCATTTTTGACTTTTCCCAAAGGTGTGGCAAGGGGCCGAATCCTGCTGCCATACATACGGCCTACCATTGGCTACCCTTGTTATCCAGGGCTTGACTACAGTTAGCAACTCCACGAACAAAGCCCGAATTCCAATGCCAGGGATCTTCAACACCTGTTCCTGCAGATTTGGGAGGAATTCTGCTGTACGAACGCAATCAGATCGTCTGCTAGGGATCTTTCTTCTTGCTACATCCTCGTAGTCACCATTGCAAGTCTCTAGTTCATGCCTGATTGTTTTTACTGTATTCAGGGAGCATTGGGCAGCAGTCGTAATATCCTTATTTTGATGGCGGGCACGAATCATCATGATACAAGTTATTCTCTTCCATGATTCAGGTGGGTTCCAGCTATCCATCCTTTCTGACATCTTGTATATGAATGAAGAAGGGTCCAAACTTTTAAACGAAGAGAAGTGTGTGTTAATACATGTAACTTACGGAAAAATATAATTAATTATAAATATGTCAAATTTATCCCGAACACCCTGTATATATATATATATATATATATATATATATACATTCATTCAATATATATATATATTCATTCATATCTATCTATATATATATATATATATATATATATATATATATATATATATATATATATATATATATATATATATATATATATATATATATATATATATATATATATATATATATATATAAACAGTGCTTTTATTCTGGCTTATCGCAACAGAACGGTGTTCCTGTGCAAAACTTTGCCGCATATGTCGATGGGAAATCATCTAGTTTCCCTTTAGTTTCCGGCTGTGTGGAATAATTTTGAATTTCTAATGCATCATTCTAGGAGAGGTAATGATTCTAGTAGAGGTAAAAATTATAAATGTACTTATGATGGTTTTAGAAGAAGTATAACAACTACAGACGTTTTATTGGTAGGATTGATGTGTGACGCTCTCCAAGAATTGTTTGAATTCAGTTCGACCTGCAAGAGAGTGATATGAACCTTTACAAGGAAATCAAAAAATAAATGTACTTGAACAAGGTTTTGAAAAACGAAGACAGAATTTCGGACCCCATTATAGATGAACTGCAGTTGCTGTACGCGATCTAAACTTTTGTGGAGTTTTATCTCACTACAAAGCTCCACAAATAATCCCCCTATTGACTCAAAAACATTTTATACGAAATTGAAAGTGTAAATTGGAAAAAGGTTGCTTTGTAGCGAAGATGTTGAGCTAGAACTTTAGGCTCGCGTACTTGACCAAAAGCATTGGCTTGAAGACACTGATGATCAGCTAAAAATAAATAAATAAATTCCCTCTGATGATACAGCGTTCTACCCTTATACGGGAGTTAATGGTACCATCTAGTCCCTCCCAAATTTTATCTGGGCTGACGAATCAGACCTATTGCTGGGTCAGTATTCCTGACTGTAATCTGTGTGTGTCCTCGGACCAGTTTGCCTGCTTGCGGGATGAAAAACACTAGATAAATTGGCGAAAAAAACCTTGCTGTCCACGCCCAAGACCGGCTAACTTGGCTATAACTGAGGAAGATCCTTGAGCTCCTCATATCGTTAACGGGAATTGAACTTAGGACACTCCTTCCCCAGGCATATTATTGCGAAGCGCAAAGTCACTAGTCTAACCGCGAGGACAATGCTCAGCTAACATTAGGTGAGGCGGAAATAAAACAGTTTTCAATCAGACTGCAACTAAATGAAAGAGAAATGATTCCTGGTTTCTGTGAATACATTCTCGATAAGACATACGTAGAAAAACTGGTGCGATTGCGTTTGGTACATGCTCTGAATACCTTTCCTGTTTAATCAAGTGAATGTGAAAGGGACGTTTCGCAGATGAATTTAATTTCACCCTAAAAAGAGCTTCTTTAAAGACTAAAACAGTTTCGGCACTTTTATTCATCAAACACGTCGGACCACCTTTATGTCTTTTCGATCCATCAAAGTATGTTGATCTGTGGTTAATTAGAGGACAACATTTGGCCTTAGATATTAAGAGCAAAGAAAGGAATCGAGACGATTTTTTCGACAAGAATTGGACAGAAATTTAGCAAACACTTTGAACTTCTCTTAAATTATATAATGTTTTCACAAATTTACTTTTACTTTTCGTGTTTATTTGTTTATTTTAATTTGTTTGTTTAAATTTACATTTGATCATGTCTGAAATAAAAAATACTGAAAAAAAATTATATTTTTCATTTATGCATCTCTGTGACAGCAACAGCTACTTTATATTTCAATAAAATTAAGATTTGAATAACATTATCTTTAATAAAAAGCTTAACAAGATGTGAGTTCCGGCACCTTTTTTTCTAGAAAAAAAAAGCACTACATACACACACACACACACACACACATATATATATATATATATATATATATATATATATATATATATATATATATATATATATATATATATATATATATATATATATATATATATATACTGAATACCAAACTATCGTTGGACACGTTCAGGAGGGTATGATTTAATGTGCGCCAAAGTTAGATAGCTGAAAAGTGACAATCAGATAGGTTGTACCCAAAGTTATTAAGATGGAATGAGAAACAACTTGAGCTGCATGAAGTCATTGATTTTCTTTCATTCAAATGACAATTCTCGCTGTAATAGCTCCAGTTGGGGTTATTTTACTGTAATCCCGTGCTGTTATATAGGAAAACATCACGCCCAGGATAAGTTTGAGATTTATGCAAGTGTTATTATGCCACAATTAGAGGAAGATATTTTATATCTTCCTTTAATATTTGTGGGTAAAGTAAACTAGCTCTAATAAGTAGGGTTGGTGTTAATAGGTCTTATTAGTAGAATATCATCGCAAATGAAAGAAATTTGTGTGCTTATCATATTTAAAGGAGATGGAAACACTTTTTTTTTCCAGATTAATTCGGGCAGGACGCAAACTCAATTGGCTTAATGGTTACTTGGATACTATTTTCCTGTAGTGCTTGCGTTGACTGAAATTCTAGACTGCTTCTCTTGCTGAAAATGCACAGCAAAAAAACGATTAAAGTCTTAAAAAAATAAAGTTTTTGGGAGAAATTAATAAAAAAAAGTTTTGTTTTAAAGAATAAACCTGGAATGTGTGCAGATGTTTCGGAAGGAGACTTAACCCAACTCGAATGCTTTATTGTAATTCAAATTTCATCCCTTCTTAAAAATTCTTAGTTGAGTTTAATTATTAACTTATAATCACGGATATAACTGAGAAGTGTAAATAAAAGGTTTCTGAGCATTCACTATTCTACTGTATATGTTACGATTGGGTGAAATTACATGCACTAACTGAAGAATTGTTTACGCGGCTGCGGAAACTGTAATGACAAACTTGCAGAGTATAAGCTGAAGAATGACGTAAGAAATTGGAGACTTTTCAAACTTTACATCCACGTAGCTCGCTGCATCAGTGGTCAGCAGATTTATCGGCAGGATTATTTTAATGTCCGCGAGATTAAGCTAGTGGCTTTCTGCTTCGCAACCATATGCCTGGGGAAGGGGTGTCCTCGGTTCGATTCCCGTCCACGACCTGAGGAGCTTAAGGATCTTCCTCAGCAATAGCCAAGTTAGCCGGTCTTGGGGGTAGGGTTTTTTCCGCCAGTTTATCTGGGGTTTTTCATCCCGCAAGCAGCAAACCGGCCCCTTGAACACACAGGTTACAGTCATAAATACTTACGGCAAGGAAGGCAACAGGAAACCACCTTGCTCATAATCATCTCCCTAGTATGGTAGCATATAGCTACCCCCCCCCCCCGGCCGTATGGCAGAAGGGAATAGATAGATAGATATTTTAATTAAGAAAAGTGAATTAATTTAAAATAGTTACGACTTACGAAAAAGAGGAAATACAAGTAAATGAATGGATTATCAGATGTGATTAGCTTGCTTATATGTTGCATGTATCTAGTGTTGCGTATTTATTCAAGAAATATATTTTCATTTTGTTTCAGAACATTCACTGCTTTTCTTTAATATTCTTCTCTCAAGACATTCTCATAAAGTAAATTTTAAAAAAATCGGCAATTTTTAAACTTTCATGTAAGGATGAGGGATCACTTCATTACATGTAACTGCGGTGTGTGTGTTTTCTTATACTCCATTGTTCGTGTTGAGATGGATGGACTGCAGAAAGAACTGACATCGCGATTTTGCATTTATTTCAATCTGGTAAATTGATAGGTTACCAACAGTGCAAGCTTGATTTTGGCTAATTGATATGATCGATTAATTGATATATAGATCGGCGGTAATCCAACAAAAAGAGTACATAGGATTCTGGTCAAGTTCCGTCTAGGGAATTTACGACATTCTTAGATAGCAATTTATTGGAATCTAATTTCAGCAGAATGCTGAGTCCTACTTATCTACATTCAAATTTCATGAGAGATCGTCTATAAGAGTTAATGATTTCAGTGAATTAAGGATTTATTTTCACAATATTTCGCTTTAATGCGAATTTACGTACAGAAATGTATAGGAAATAACAGAATAATAATTTTTAGATTTCATTGTTAACTGTATGTTTATTGACAGTGCTTTTCTGCCCCAATAAGCCTTAAAACGAATTTTCCTTTTAATTATATGTACCCATCTTAAATAATTTTGTACTACATGCACAGTTTCATTTAACTTCACATTCCACGCAACTCATACCCTATTTTTAGACTTTTACTGCACCTTCCTGTGTGTATTTCGTTCAAAATCAGATGAAACAGATGTTAGATTGTTTGTGTGCTTTGGTAAATTTTGAGTTAGTTGTGGAATCTGCTAACAGAACATCCTTAGACTTACAAGTATGAAAATATTTATACTATCAATTCATTGCCACCGATGATAACATGAAGTAAACCCATCTTCTTTCCAATCAGTTATTAAAGATCGGAGAAGGAGAGAGAGAGAGAGTGGGAGGGGGGAAAGAGGGAGAGAATTTTATGGGTACACATGCTGTTTCTATTTTAAGCACAGAAGTGAAAAAGCATTGGACGGTGTCACAGCTAAATTTGGAGGCTTTTTACCAAAACGTATTTTCTTCTTCGTTATCCTAACCTGTCGGGAGGGGTTCACCGGTAATTCATCGCGAGGAAAATTCATTGTAGAAAACATTCGCTGAAAGCATGTACATCATTCTTTGTATTATGCACGATTATAAAATTACATACGCATTTTATTTTTTAACTTGCTTAACTAAATAATTTTAAAATTATAAATACGCATGCAGCATAATATATATATATATGTAAATATTATATGCATAATAATGTGTGCGATATCAGGCCACCCTCTTATGTTCTGTAATGAATATTTTATTTGGTGAGTGAATGAGTAGATTCCATAGGGAAGTTTTATATTCCTGAATTATGCTTTAGAGGAATGTTTAATATTTAGTTTAGGAAATATTTAGAATGTTTAGTTAAAATAATTCCCTTTTTTTCTTTCATACACAAAGTAATTTTATTTACCATTTAAAATTAAATTTAAGTTTACTTTACGGATGGGTATAATTGCAGTCACCGACCAAATGCGCGAACTTGAGCGAAAACAGCTCACCAAATCACTTGACTTTTGAAAAATACTTTAACATGCAGAGAAAAACAAGTTGTTGTTCCTCTGTATCGAGTTATGATAAGACACCATCTGGACTACTGTGCCCAGCTATGTGCACAAGGGTTTCTTCGTGATGCGGAGGAAGTGGAGAGGATCGATAGACGAGTGACCAAGATGATATCAGGTCCGTGGAATGAACCTTATGAGAATAGGTTGAAGATTTGTGGGTTGCAGGAATTGATCGATAGGCGAAGGAGGGGTGATATGATTGAGACATTCAAAGTACTGAAAGGTTTTATAAGATTGATCAAGAAGATATTTCTGAAAATATGACTGGTGGTGGGAGGACTAGGTGCCATGCATTGAAGCTGGGAAAGAGCGTGGTTGACACTTTATATTTTTCGGTTGTTTACGATAGAATGGCTTAACAGGTTTGTATTTTGCTTCATAACCGGTTGCTATGTTAGTTTCATTTGTAACTTTGTTTCCTATAAAGCGATTTGGAGTGTATCACTTGGAACAAGAAATCTGAATGTGATCCGATACGTATACGATCGTGTGACAAGGCGGCAGAAGAATAAATTGATCGGTCACAAATATGGTGCAATCAAATCAACAGATCACCTATTCTGCTACTGTTGAGCAGCGTAAGTCATGAGGAGTAAAATTACAGAAGTTTTAGCATTCCCTAAAAATTCAGAGATCAAATATTACATTTGCTCATCTTCCCTATAAGTCAAAGAAGTCCAAGCTATTGTTACTGTTTTGGTGGTGTATATTTTTTGTTATCTGCTCTGGTACAATTTCCAAAACTGGAAGACAAACTTCGCGTACCATGTTCGGTTCAGACATAGTTTTTATAAGTTCCATGGAACAATCAGTTTGCCTTATTTTAAGTTTTTCATAGTGGATGAAAAATTACATTCGAACTGCCCTTTAGAAGAACGCAGAAAAGTGGATGTACAGCATGAGAGAAGAACTTTCCTCTTGCCGTATGCCTTTTCCATATCAACAAAATATTCCAAGCAAGGCAAATCCTTGTTATATTTCTAAGATATTTCATCTATTTGTCGGAAAGTAAAATATCATCCTGACGCACCCACCCACCCACACACACACATATAAATATATAGAGAAATAATCGGGAAAAGAAGAAATATATTTCTTATTTTAATTTTGAAACTGGTGTTATTATGTGTGCATGTATTCAACGGTAGAAGGCTCATAATATATTTTATTGGGGCTGTCATCGCTAGAGGGATTCGTAGTGTGTAGTGTTCGTGAAAGCTCCGGATAAGATAAGTATTACTTTCAGTTATCGTTGATAAATTTATTTAATATTGCGTTGTTTTGTTTGCCTTGCGACTCTTAGTGCATCTTTTTGTATGTTATAATTTATAATTTGATAAAATACTTTGCAAGTAAGTACGGCTCCAGTACGAAGGAAAATAGCGGCCAGTAATGATGGTTAACCATCTTTATCAAAGAACGGTAGTACAAAAGAGATAATTCAGTTTACTAGATGCGAAATGTACGCTTTGCGGAGTGCGGTTAGATGATAATAACGTAGTGAATGTGTTTAGAAAATGTAGCGAGAATGAGAAATTGAAGAGGATTTCGGATCGTGAATGTGATATTTTTGTCAAACTTCAGGATGAAGAAATTAGCTATATGACAAGAAAGGGCGAGGTTGTAGCAGAGAATTGTGAGATAGTGAATGTAGAAGTGTTATTGATAGTATTAATGGTTTTACTGAGAATAAAAGAGTTGAGATCGATGCATTGAGGGAGATCGCGTTGTTAAACGGTGAGATAGAAAGTACAAAACAGCAGCTAGAGTGCATGAACAAACGTCGACTGAATGAACCAACCAATAATAAAACGTATGACAGGAAAAATAGACGTATGATTGTGAACATGAACAAAATGAAGGATAGAGTGCTGTATGGAGGCTCGTTAGAACGAGGTGTGATAGTAGAGGATTTGACAAAATCATACCAACCTTGTGCGACCATAAAGGATATAACTGAGTCTATTACAGAGCAAAATAAAAAGGGTGAAAGAAATGATTGTTGACTAGCTGAATGTGGTGAATATGCAAACTTAGGGAAACTATATTTATTAAGGGGGAGGGGGTAGATATACATTCGTTTGGGAGGCAGTTGAATGTAAGAATGAATATAATATGTCCGACCAAATACGGACAACAAATCAGAGCGGGATAGTTAACATAAGGCAGGAAGGTAGGATTGGGACGAGAATTCATGTACACTAATGCAAGGAGTATTAGGAACAAGAAGGAAGAGATTTTGGCCATGATTGCACATCCAGAACGAAGGTTATTGGTTTTAGTGAAACATGGCTGACTGTAGATTATATAGCTTGTGGGATTGAATGTGATGGGTATAGTGTGTTCAGGAATGATGGAGAAAATAAAATGAGGGGAGGAGTATTGTTGATGATAGCTGATGAGCTGCAGCCAAGGAGAATAGAAGTTGAATTGCAGGATAGAGAAAAGAGCACATTTGAGGCCATTTGATGTGAGATTGTGGCTAGCAGAACTAAATATACAATTAGGTGCTGCTATAGACCAGGTGATGGAAAAGATGGTGGTGACAGTATGCACTAGCAAATAGAAGAAATGAGTGGAAGGAGGGTGATTATTATGGGAGATTTCAACTATGGTCGCATTGATTGGAGTGAGGAGAAGACACACGGGAGGAAGGAATTGGATTTTATGCGGTTATTAAGGGATAACTATCTGCGACAGCATGTAAGGGAAAACACTAGGGGGTTAGAGAGTGCTTGACGTAGTAATTACATCTCAGGATTTGGCTGTGACAAATATGACCACATTGCCACCAATCGGTGAGAGTGATCATAGGGTCTTGACTTCGGAGGTGGCTAAAGGTGTAGAATTTTCAATTAAGACAGGGTACATGTGGAATTATCAGGCTGGAAAGTATAACAAGCTTAGGAGTTTGATTGGTTCAGTGCCATGGCATGTACAACTGCAAGGACTAGAAGTTGATAGTGCATGTGAGGTACATAAGAAGTGTTTGCATGAAGCAATGGCTGACTGTATACCTAGAATCCGAATAACAAATCAAGTAGGGGTTAAATGGGTGAATTAAGCTTGAGCTACAAAAAAAGAAACAACTATGGAGGGAATTTAAGGAGAAAGGTGACCGGCAGGTATACGAACGGTATAAAGCGCAGGAGAGAAGGGTAACGAGTGTGGTAAGAAAAGCAAAAATGGATTACGAAAGAACATTTCCATGTAGGCTAAAGAGAATCCTATCCTAAATAGTTTTTTAGATATGTAGCAAGTAAAAAGAAAAACGTACATGGCAGAATAATTTTAAAGAATGCCGATGGTAGGGAGGTAATTGAAGCAGTTGATATAGTTGAGTTACTGAATGAGCACTTTGAAAGAATATATCATCCAGGTGGTGACATTGCAGAAACGAATGTACCGGTGGATTATTCGGGAATTGTGATGAATTAAGTAAAGGGGAGTAGTCTATTGCATAACTTCAATGTCAATACATCTGTGGGATTGGGTGGTATACCAGCTCGTGTGGTACGAGAAGCAGCTAAAGAATTGTCAGTACCCCTGACCATTTTGTTTAATTTGAGTCTCGGGTCTGGGTTAGTAGCGAGGGGGTGGAAAATAACTCCACTGCATAAAAGTGGTTCCAAGTCTGCTGTTGTAAATTACCGACCGATTAGCATATCAGAAATCATTGTCAAGGTCTTAGAGAAATTAGTCAAGAAAAGACTACAGAATTGGATAAAGAAAATGGGATATTGCATGGGGGACAACATGGTTTTGTGAAGGGTAGATCATGCCTCAATAACTTGCGCACGTTTTATAACACAGTAACGCTGAACTGGATAGGTTAATGGGTTTACAGTAATACTACTGGACCTTGCCAAGGCTTTTGATAGGATACCACATGGAACCCTAATAAGCAAACTCGAGAAGATGGGGATAGATATAGGGTTAGTGAGATGGATAGGAGGGTGGTTGATGGAGAGAAACCAGAGAGTGGTTAATGCAGGAATGGAGTCTAAAAGATGGCTTGTGACTAGTGGAGTGCCGCATTGCTCTGTACTTGGACCACTGCTTTGCAATTTGTTCATCACTGATACAGGAAAGGATCTGAGAGGAAGTGTTCACTTGTTTTCTGATGATGCAAAGTTGGGTAGAGCAATTGTGAGTGCAGAGGATGTTAAAATAAATTTTGCAGAATGATTTGGAAGACTGGGCTGGGAAAAATAGATGTCAAGTTAATGTGCTAAATAATTAATTTTACTAATTTGAATAAAGGGAGAGTGTTTCTATATAAGAGACTTGTATACTGCCCTCAGCAATACCGTAGACGAATAGCACGTGACCTACATTGATGCTTAGCTATAATATTCCAATTTACTCTTTAATTTATCCAAAGAATGGAATGCAGTACCTTCCCTTATTAAAGGAAGGGAAGAAAATGATTTATTCAGAATACGTGAAAGGCAGTTTGTACGAGAATTAATGTCGTACATAAGATTAGAGGAAAAACACATAGATCATGATCATCCAATTCTCACATTCAGTTTTATTTGTGGTTGTTTTGAGAGTTTCATCTGTGGTTGCTTTGAGCGATTCAGAGAAATACTTCAAAATTTCCAATAATATCCTTGATTGTCTCTTCTTAAGTACACACTTTTGTAACATAATATTTGAGCATTCGTGATGGGTTTTGTGTATTGTTTCTTACTTTACAGTTTCAAGTTTGTGATGACTTTTTGTGCCCCAAGCAGCTCTTATTCTGATTGCAAACTTTTTTGGATATTTTTGAAACTGAGAGTCGCAATTAAAAACATAACGGTCGTTCTTGTAAATGTATTATTTGTTTGTGTTCACATTAAAAAGATATATGAGGTTTGAGATAACCAAAGAAAAATAATCATAGTTAACAAAAATTTTAAATATGAAACCAAATGCTGCCGTTACCAATTTTTCTGAATATGAATATTGCTTTAAATTTGCTTTAAGAATTATGTCTCTAATGATCTCAATTATACATTGACATCTACGCAGATAAATACAGAAAGTGTAACTATAATTACAAGGACACTTTGCTACTCTTCGTCTGGCAATGAAAAGGCGATGTTGCATTATATCACTGTGAGAAAATCAGAGATACGGAGATGATGGCCAAAATAAAATTCTCGAGGAATGTTTTTGCATGATAACCATGTTTGCATTGCATTCATCTGTCAGAGGCTTTAACAGGCATTCAAACCGATACCTTTCCAAGTTCTCTTGGTTCTTTTATCCGTAAAACGAGGATAAGTGGTTTACCCCTATACCTCAAAGTCTTCTTGTCTGTAAATTGTTTGTGCTTTAAAACCCGGTCTGCTTGATGTGAGCGAGGAAAATCACGAGATTCCAGAAGAAAACAATCCCTCTACCACCCAATATGACTAGCTAATTCACAAAAGAGACCAGATAAAGATTCCTCACAACATAGACGGAAATAAAAACCAGGCCTTTCATATTAAAGTGTTTCGTCTTAACGACTGAGTTATCTACGAAACACTTTATATACGGAAGATCTCATGTTAACAATGGTAATCAGATTAACCATATGCCAATATATCAGAGTGCCTTATTGTAATGCCTTTGGTGCTTTCTACGAATGACCTGCAACACTTTATATGTGTTTCGGTTGTTTACGAAAGAATGGCTTCGAAACTTTGTATTTTTCTTCATAAACGTTTGGTATGTCAAAGAAAAATTAACATGCTTGACAGTGTTAAAAAGTTGCATTTATTGAGGACTTCTTTATTCCTTCTTATGTATTTCCATTCAAGGGCAGGCCCGTTGCCAGTGGGGTGTAATATATATATATATATATATATATGCATGGAATATAATTTTGTCATCGATCGATGACAAACTTAGTGAATAAAGTTTATTAACCATAGGAGAAAACATACTGTGTGAATAACTTCAATTGCGTAACTAATAAAGTAATCCGAAATCTAACCATCAGGATAAAGTAAAAGGCTACTTACCTAAACTTCCCTAAGATACTTTCCTTCTTTTGTTACGTGTTGCTTCTTCAGCCATCACCACAAACGTTTTCAGAGAATCTTTATTTTGTCCATCTTATGGTCAGAGCTACCTTCTCCTATTTCGAATGTTATGTCTAATTCCAAAGAGGTCATTTCAGAAGTGCTGACTTCGTCGCTTGCTTGATGAAAGCAAGACTCAGCCATAGCTTCGATGTCATCGTTGTTCAGTGTGGAGATAATGTATTCGAAATCATCTTGTCTTAAAAACACCGGAATGTCACACGATTTCTGGTGATCCGAAGTGGTTTTAACAGCGGAAATATCATCCTTTTCGTCACCCAACGGTATTGCTTCAACTTCGTTAGAAGAAGAAGAAGAAGAGAAGAAAAGAAGAGGAGGAAGGCCGTTTAATGGATGACTTGGTATTACACTTCAGAAATTCCCAAAAATACTTGTGGGATTCATTCTCTTTTTTTCCGACGGCATGAATAGAACAGACCTTTGTCCGTTCTATTCATATTGGTAATCAGATTAACCATATGCCAAAATATCAGTAGTTTTTATTGTAATGTCTTTGGTGCTTTCTACGAATGACGTGCAACACTTTGTATGTGTTACGGTTGTTTACGAAAGAATGGCTTTGCAGGTTTGTATTTTCTTCATAAACGGTTGGTATATTAGTTTCATTCGTAACCCTGTTTCCTAATAATCGATTTTGAATGTATCACTCGGAAAAAGATGAACAGGAAATCTGAATGTGATCTGATACGAATACAATCGTGTGACAAGGCGGCAGAAGAATATAATTGATCGGTGACAAATGTGGTGCACTCAAATCAACCGATCAACTTTACTACTGTTGGGTAGCGTAAGTCTTGAGGAGGAAAATTACAGAAGTCTTTAGCATCCCGTAAAAATCTAGAGACCAAATATTTCATTTGCTCATCTTGCCAATAAGTCAAAGCAGTCCAAACTATTGTTACAGTTTTGGTGGTGTATATTTTTTGTTATCTGCTATGCTACAATTTCCAAAAGTCGAAGACATACTACGTTCGGTTCAGACATAGTTTTATATGTTCCATGGAACATTCAATTTACCGTATTTTAAGATAAGTTTTATAGTCGACGAAGTTTCGCCCTGCCCTTCTAGAACAACGCAGTAAAGTGAATGTACAGCATGAGAGAAGAGCTTTCCTCTTGGTATCTAGCATTATGACTTTTCCATATCAAAACAATGTTCAAAACAACACAAATCCTTGTTATATTTTTAAGATCTTTCATCTATTTGTCTCAAAGTAAAATCTGATTCTGACACACACAAACATATATGTAGAGAGGGAGAAATAATCGAGGAAAAAAATAAATGTATTTTCGATTTTAATTTTGACACTTGTGTTATTTTATTCTGTGTGCATCTTTTCAACCCTAGAAGGATAATATTAAGAAAGAGGTAAATAATGTTTCATTTTACCGAGGAATAGAAAAAAACTCTTCAGCCGGAATTTTAAAATATCAGGAGATCGTGTTCTTTGCCCAAGGAAATAGATAACATTATAGGAATTTTAAATCCATTCATATCAATAACTTAAATCTTTCGATATACATCATTGCTTATAATTATATCATGTGAATTTCCATTAACAATCTTTTCGTTTGCTCGCATTTAAGGCCAAACGTAAACTAAATGTTCCCACTATAATTAATTATTTCAGTTGCATCAATATTTACATTTTTTAAGGCGACCTTGTCCTTGAATCATTTTCGTAATTTTATTGATTTCCGAACGACAAATGAAATTTCATATTTTGCGAAAAGAAAAAATAAAATTTCTCGAATTGTGAAATTTAATGTTTGGCTTTTCAATACGATTTTCATTATTAAGAGTATTCACTCGTTTACAATGAATAAGTATTTAAGTATGTATTGACAGATTATTCTTGAATAATCAGAAGGTTCGAAGTGAATAACGCTGCCAGTTCGTTTTAGTGAAAATCCTCTGAACCACATCAAGGTACCAACCATATCAGAGGTGTTTACTGTTTGGTGCGTGTGTGTGTGTGTGTGTGTGTGTGTGTGTGTGTGTGTGTGTGTGTGTGTGTGTGTGTGTGTTGTCTTATACTCCGTTGTTCTTGTTATCATGAATGGTCTTGAGAAAGAACTGACATCCCCATTTTGCATTTATTTAGAATCTGGTAAGTTTACCAGTTATATTCAGTACATTCTTGACTTTGGCTCATTGATATGATCGAGTTGTTGATATATGGGTTGAGGGTAATCTAACAAAAAGAGTGGATAGCATTCTTGTCAAGTACCGTCTAAGGAATTTACGACATTCTTAGATAGCAATTTATTGGAATTTAATTTGAAAAGAACGCTGAGTTCCAATTATCTGCTCTTATATGTATTGAGAAATCATCTACGACGTTTATTGAATTCGATGAAATAAGAGACCTTTGTAAAGAATATTTCGCTTTAATTAGCATTTATTTACATAACTGTATAGGAATAAACAGAGAGTAAAATATATTTATAAATTTCATTGTTAATGATACGCTTATTAAAATATGGATAGATGGTTTTCCCGCCCAATACGCCTTGAAACGAATACTTGTCTTACTTTCATTTAACTGTGCATTCTACAACACTCCGATCCTACATCAGGATTTTAATGCACCTTCCTTCGTTCATTTCGCTCAAAATCAGATGAATCAATTTGAATTGTGTGCTTATACGAAGATTGAGATAAATTTGGAAACGACCAACAGAACATCGTTAAAGTTATGAAAATACATATTTACGCTATCATATCAAGTAAACGCAACTACTTCCAAGTCGTTTATTAAAGAAGAGAAAAAGAGAGAGAGAGAGAGAGAGAGAGAGAGAGAGAGAATAGTTCTGTGTGGAGTGTAACCCAATTAGTTTCAAAACTATGCCAATTCACACCATCGTTTCTTGTAATATTAAATTTAATAACTGAATAGAGAATTAATGTTGTAGTTGGGTAAGGGTCATGGTAGAGGGAGGTCTAGTAAACCAGAGAAATTTATTTTTATGCCAACTAAGGTCTCCAATAAACAAAACCGTGGTCTGAAATTGAACGATGGAATTCAACCATGTAACCATAATGCTTTCTTTTAGCGAAAATTCAAATTAAAAGTCGTCATAGCAACAGAATCTTGTTTTTTTTTTTTTTCTTACTTGGAGAATTGTTAACAAGTTACGAAATATTGTAAATGAAGAGTCTTAAAGATGTTTTTGGAGATTATTAAATCGAATTATTGGATGTAATTGAATTATTCTCAGGGAGATAGTTTAATTTGATAAATACGTCATCAATCCTTCGAAATAAAGGAACGTGTTTTACACCAAAGAGTGATTCTCTTGATTTGTGGTGAAATCGTAGGTATGACATAGTTGTGCAAAATAAACAATTCTACGATCACGGAAACAGATAAATTCTTAACAGATTTAGTCTGTACTGAATGAATATTGAATGTGATATATGCAGTTTTATTCGCATCCTAGGTAAACTGGTAAACATAGTTATATTGGGCTGTTTGCTAATAAGCATATTGTAGACAGTTTTTGTAAACATTACGGGGGTTTGATTCTTTCATTTATTAACTAAAATGCCTTTGATCTTTGTTTCTAATAATTCTCCTATTTTTTTTCCTGTTTAAAGTGATTTATTTTATTATCGTGAAAATATTTAAATCAATTTTCAGATCCAATTAAAATCCAGCAGGAGCTTTACTGGTTTAAATAACGTCTGAAAGAATATGAAGAAAAACTCGCTTTTCAGAGTTTTCTTATTTCTAAATGCTATGCTAACCTGCTATTCCTTTTGTATTTCTACCCAATACGTTTGCTAATCAGGATGCTCCTTGTGAAACACTCTATCCAAAAACAAAAGTAGTAATAATACCATAAAAGAAATCTAATACCGAAAACATTAATAAAAATACGTAATTCGAAATTAAAACATATAATAAAAAAGAGAGAATGTGTTAAAATACGGAATATTCACATCTCTGCATTTTCTGAATAGCCTCCACAGACCTGAATCTCTTAACCTTGGATTTCTGAAGTTTATAGGAAACGTTTCACTCCATTGTTTGAAACGTGTATATTTCCTGATAAAAAGTACGTTTTCATCACTTCATTTAGTTTATAACAGTTACCTCAAGGGCAACATAGCTGTTAGCATTGTTATTTTCGTTTGATGATCGAACTCTCAAATTTTATATGTTGTGTATTATTATGACGCCATTGTGTATTGTTACTTGGTCATAGCATTTCGGATATGAAGAGTTTTGATGACGTGTTGGATTATGTTTATAATTTGGAATAGTTCTGATGCAGTTTTACTACATAAAGGTGTTGATATGGCTGATAGCTTAATAAGCTCATAGGGCTGACATTTATCAATGTTGTCATGTGAGTTGATACAGGACATGAGTGCTTTTTCTATATTGTTATTATTATTATTATTATTATTATTATTATTGTGTATATCAAGTATATAATAATAAATACTGAAACTGATATAACGAAAAAACAATTACGTGTATTTATATTTAAAGATCTCAACCACCTTAGAATGAAAACAGCTCAAGTGCCTGTAAATTTAACAAACTTCTACAAAGATGCCCTTCGTAGATGGAAAAAGCTAAACTTCCAGCACACAGTGAAGACAGCATCCCTACCTGAAACACGATGGTAAGGAGCCCGATGGCTCAGAAAGAATTTTTGTTTCTTCCATGGAGCTGGCGAAACGTGAGGATCTTGGGTGACATTCTTTCTCCAAGCCTCACCTGGCGCTCTCCAAATTCGCTCGAAAACCTGGAATATGGGAATGGGTCTGAGCAGATAGACACCGTAAAGGCCGCTTTTCAAGCCACTATGCCTGATAGCATCAGAGAGGTGGGGCTTAGCCCTCCAAACTCAGAGGTTTTGGCGCCTATCTTTCTGATAAAAACCAATAACTCATGGGAGAAACTTACATCCAGCAACATCAACAGGATCTACAGCACTCTAACACAACAGTCGAACCAAAGCACTTTGTTAGAAAATCCTGCATCATTTGATCAAACACTATTTCAATGGGATCTACTATATCGCACAAGAGCCATCAAATCTGACGCAGATATTCAGTGGAGAATGTGGCACAATATATTATCCACTCCTATTATATTACGAAAATTGAACTCAAACGTCTCAGATAACTGCCTCTTCTGCTACCAATTAGAAAAGGACCGGCACATCTACTTGGAATCACCAGCCAACACTAAATTAATCAATTTGACTCGGGAAACGGCAGCTCTTACCTGTGTTGGTCTTCATACAGAACAGGAATATTTCGATATTGTCCATGTGGAGTCAAATAACCATTCATTCTGCAATAACCTTTTCAACACCGCGAAAGAGGTAATATACAACTTCTACCTCAGACATACAAGACCAGACTGCTCAGCAACGCCACAGAGAGAGGCAACTGATCATCTCACTGCAGCCTTCCAACAAAAGATGCGAAGTCTGATCCTACACGAGCATCACCACCATAGGCAAAACAACACCTTAGATCATTTTCTTCAAGAATGGAATCCACGGAATCAACTCGAGGCGGAGCAGGGCGACTGCATTATAATCCACTTTCCTGATTAGAAGTGACACCTTACCCCCCCAAAGAAAGGGGGAAGAAATAAGAAAGAAGGATTGTTGTGCTTAACAGTGCGAAAATTAATCAGCTGGCGCTCTCATGTAAATAGATAATATTGTGCAATAGTAACTTCTATGTTCTTCCACATTTAGGTTCTTATGCAGTATCATGTTAAAATAACTCTTAATGGCTTCAATTTAATTTTTAAAAAAATGTAATTAGCCTTATAAGTGACTTCGATGTAACATACCTCAACAAGAGTATGAGCATGTAACCTCTCTGTCTGACTGCAGAGAACCAAAAACCGGTTAATCCTGTATAAAAGATTGTTATATTTACAATAAAAAAATCTATCTATATATTATTAGCTAGGGTTTTTAATCATTTTTCCCAACTAAGCAAACAGACAACTAAGACAAATTTGCGGATGGACGTTCTGCAACACTATATCTATATCTATATATATATATATAAACAGTGCTTTTTTTTGGCATATCGCTGCAGAACGGCGTTCCTGCGCATAACTTTTTTACAGTTTTTTTAATATTTCAAAAGTAGTTTTTGTAATAATGTACGCCCGTTACCATGCTTGTTAGCAGGTGTCGCCTGGTAACACTCATGCGGACGTCATTACCATCTAGGTTTTTTGGCTATATGGACGTGTGGAAGTATATATATATATATATGTAAATATCATTTGCATAATAATGTGTGCGATATCAGGCCACCATCTTATGTTCTGTAATGAATATTTATTTGGTGAGTAAATGAGTAGAATCCATAGGGAAGTTTTGAATTCCTGAATTATGCTTTAGAGGAATGTTTAGTATTTAGTTTAGGAAATATTTAGAATGTTTAGTTAAAATAATTCCCTTTTTTTTTCCATACCCAATGTAATTTCATTTACCATTTAAAATTAAATTTAAGTGTACTTTAAGGATGGGTAAAATTGTAGTCACCGACCAAGTGCGCGAGCTTTTCTTGTCTTTTATTTCATCACAAATGTTTTTATTCTCTCCATTACTAATAAATTGGACAGTGTAATTTATATTATTTGGTTAGTGTTTAAGAACGATGGTCAATGGTGGCGAACACAAGATCACTAGAGACTAGCTAAACGATGATTATTATAAATCATTAGTTAGGTATTAAGGAATTAGTTTTAAGGATTAAGGATTAAGGATTTACTTTGTCCCTGAAAATTATCGGCGTTAAAGGAATTATGTGTTTTCTGTATATGCTGATAACCTTGTGTAAATTCATGAGCTGAAAGGTAATGTGCACCTTACCAAGGTTAAGAGAAGCAAGTGAAAATTCGCTACTTGATCTCCAATGCATTGTTTCTGCCCTGATATTTCTCAGCGGATGATTCTTAGAAACACATATTTCTAAGCATCATCCGCTTAGCCCTTAGATCTATGTAGCAATACGAAAACAGAAGAACAAAAACAATAGAACACATCCTGAATGCTTGTTAGTATGGTTTCCTGAGCGATTTAAATATTTTCTTTGGAAATTAGAAATAGGAATGGCGGAAGCATGAATTTTACTTCCATTTCAGAAGTCACATAAGAGGAGATAAATTGAAACGAATAATCACTTGCATATGTTTAACTTCTGTGGGAAATATAAGATTGGAATTAATACTGTTGAAGGAGGCCAGTTCTTGATTAAAATAATAGCGAATTCAGATAACGAATTTCACCTGTTGATTTTCCTGTTTAGAATAATCTTTCGCGGAGAGAAAAGTAGGAAATGTATATGTCATTCTGCATTTGGAAGCTATACGTGTTTTCGCGCGGAAAGGAGAAAGAGAGAGAGAGACAGAGAGAGAGACACAGAGAGAGAGAGATAGGGCATATATACTGCATATTCTGACCAGTACAATACCAGTTGAACACGCACATACATACAAGTCCAGACGTCTCCAAATCGTTTATATAAGTGCGATGGAATTGTATTTTGATCTGTTTCTTTCATATGATTTTATTATTATGATTATCATGATTGAAGGTTAATTTCCCAATAGAAAATGAAGACCTTATGTCATTTAAGGATATTTCAGTTTCTTGGATTGACAATTCCAACACTGCTGGTAATAGATTCTAAATAAAATTATGACAACTTTCTCTCAAAACTTGTTAGGAGTTTTTCAAAACATAAGTGTTGGAATGTAAGGCTAACTGCCTAGATTACAATGAACATGAACAAGCTGAAACGATTTTTCACTGCACCTTTCTCTAATGTAAACTCACTCACAGACAGCAAATCAAGTAGTGCAGGAACAGCATCGAAGTCTTTCGTAAGACCTTGTTTATAAAGGAGAACCAATGCTCAATCACAAAAGTCTAGGCTTTGCGAGAACGAAATGCTTCTGAGTATTAGCAAGGCATTCAACAAGAGGAGAAGGAATGATCTATCAGATCCGTGCTCCTCATGGACAGACATCATTTCTGTCTGAAATCCAATTCTGCTTCATGGACCAGAACACAGTTAGTCGTACTAATAAATCACCTTTCAATATTTGTTAGCGAATCTGTAAAATATAAGGGTGAAAATGAAATTAAAGCTAACGTCCCTGTCGACGTTTTTCCACTTTATCCATCTCAACTACGTGTCATGTTTCAGTTAGTGCATACACGTTTCATGATTACAGTTATCAACAACAGTAGCTCTTTTTCATATTTTTATACCTACAGAAATGCATCTGCTGTAGCATGAACTCCCTTCCCTACAACTTGATATGTATTGAAGAAACTGTCACTATTTCACTCACTTGATGATTTTGGATCTCTCCATCAACCTGGCCTACAGTTCAGAATTTGTTTATATGCTTATTATCCATTTGCCTCTTTTTTGTTTTAATTTTTATAGAAACAGAATTAAAATTTGAATGGAAACTACAACAAGCACTACTATCTCACAGTCGGCTCATAGCTTACAGCGACTGGGCTGTTTTCCCTATTTTAATTGGGAAGTCATTTCCTAAGATGATTAATATTCAAAATGGAAGAAAAGAAAGAATACCCGCATGCTGATTAGTCTGCTCAATATTTACACAGATCCATTAACTACGAATAACTGCAGATTTCATTATCTAATGCGCCCAAGTTTCTTTTGGTCACTTTCGGATGAGCTTCGAGTTAGTTCATCTGAGGAGATTGAATTGTGAAATTCTTTCCTGCTTATGATTTAAGGAGTATATGAAACGGTTTCTCGTCGCGAGGATTCTTTATCTGCACGATTTTCAATCGAATGTGAGTTAGCCGATCTCATACGGAGGTAGTAGGATTTTTTCTCCCTGAAACTCTGGTTTTTCATCCCACATACAGACAAATCGTCGCTTCAGAACACACACAATTTACACAAAAAAATTACTAATTGTGTTGATGGAGGTGGGCAGTAGATGGCGATGAAAGGTAGTAGAAGTTCGGTGTAGTAGTTACGACAGTTCTAGGTGTCCTCCGGCGATGAGCCTTCGGATTCCTTGGAGGTGTCAGGAATAATAATAATAATAATAATAACAACAAAAATATTATTACTTTCATTAATCAGAAGAACGGTGAAGATTTGAATGCATTTTGCATTGAGGCTGAATACAAATCACTCAAAGGCAACCGACATAGACATACTTTATTTTTAATGGCTTCATTCGTATGCTGCCTTTTGGATGTCAACAGCTGGGATCTAGTTCTGCTGGGGAAGTGAAAAATGTTTAAACATTCATAATAAATTTTCTAGAAAGTCGAATGTAAAACTCGCCGCTAACTACACACAATTAACAAAAAGTACACATTGGGCACACAGTAATAAATCCTGTTAACGCAAACAATATTTTATTTCTTGGTATTATTGTGCTTTGAATTCTCGTGGTAGACTTTTCGATCAGTTCACTGAAATCATTTCTTTTCACAAGACTGAAGTTTAAACGATTACTCTTGCGCTAACTCTTCATAAACTAAATAAAATTTGTCATAGGAAATCGATGTCTCTTCGCTGATAATTGCGATACTACTGACACCACCTCAAATTCAACACTAAGTGTTTGGATGTTTTGTTACTGATAAAACGTACAGAGTTAAAACGTGGATTACAAACGCGTAATCAGGGAATATATCAAACCCTTAATCAGTCAATTAAGATGGCCTCGCAGCTGACGACTGCAATCCATAAACTTACAAGAAAATGAAGACTTATTGTAAACTGACGCCAAACAAATCTAAAGTTGGTGTTTGCGTTTTACATCCTAATAGCGAGATGCCGAGCAGATGTCAAGAAGAAAGAGTATAGGTTTCTCATCAAAACATAATAATCCTTTGCAAACGGATGATGTTATTTATGACATTTATTTATTTATCTCGAATGACGATTATCAGTTGAAAGCTGGCTAATTGGAGCATCGATACTGTAAGAAGTCCGAATTTATTATTAATAGAAGAAAAATAATAAATTCGTAAGGTTTCTCTCCCAAAACAGTTTTCTGACACACGAACACAACCATCCCACATGCTTAAAATAATACAAGATTCAATATTTTTTAGAATTTCAAAATATCATTATTCATAGCTTATTCAATATCGCTAGTAGCGGAACACGCGAAATATCGTATGGGAAGGACTATATGCAATGTAGGGTTTTTATTTAATTTTTTAAATAAGGGAAAGAGGGATAGGTTAAATTAATTAACATTGAAGGTATTTAGAAGGTCCCGAATGAACGTGTTTAGAAAACTTATTAAGCTGATAATGGGTGCGCATGTTTATTTGCGTTTAACAAAATCCACGTTTTTGTTATTGCACAACTAATCAACGTTTGCTACCATGGTGAGAGAATTGATTTCATTCCTTACTGTAGAGCATTCTTACTGAAGCATTCCAATGAAATGCAGTCGAATCCCAAGCAACTTCCATTAGTGAATTTCTATCGCTTCGTAGCACGAAACGATATTCTTCCAGTGATGTGAATCTCAGAATAGCGGGAGTTAATCGCATCGGTTAATGTGCAAGGAGAATTGTCCACTCAATTGAGTTCCACCAGAGTGCGTGTTCATTAAGAAATATAAGTTAATGACAAGAGGAAACTGTAAGTTGTGAATACGAACGCATTTAAACTAACATTGCTGATGTTGTTCCGTTCCAGTCAAAGAGAATAGAATAGACTTAGTTTCGATTTCTAGGAATGAACTGAGATTTCTTCTGCAGAATGCGTCTCTTAAGGCACGTGAATCGAATTAAGTCTTCCTGAACAGGTCGCCCCATTTATAAAGAGTTCAAGGCTCTGTTCATGTACCAAGCATCTCACATGATGACTGAGCATTACAGCAATCGAAAGAAAACAAATTACAGCGTTAAAATAGCTGCGATGATGTTTTAAGCTTTGATGATTAACTTGGTATTAAGCTTTGTTTAACATGCTGAAATTAAGTGGCTTTAATACCAGCATGCCTCAAAGAGAAAGTGCTGTATTTTCATATAAGAAGTATATTGGACAGAACACAACAATCCTTCTCACAAGATTGACATCAGTGGACAATGTTCACTCATTGCGAATGACATTCGATAAGAATTATTTATTATTATTTTTTATGAATATTTTCCTCTTTTGTTTCATTAAACACCAAAGACTGTGTTAGCTGTTTTATATTACTACAGTGTTTTTGAAGTTAGGAATGTTACAAAATTGACCCTAAATGTCGCTCTCAATGAAATACTTGTTCAACGTTTAGCACCGGAACCGATCTGTGTGAACTTCTGCGAACAATTTCCAACATTTAAGATTTATTATCTCCAACATTTATTTATGATCTCCAAGGAAATTCGATTCTGCACCTTTTTATGGTGGCAAACAGCTATGCAAAATATTTTTCATGAGCAGTGAGATAAATGCAGTTAATAAGAGAGAACGAAGATTCACTGGCATAAACTTCTCTCATCCCTCATTTGGAAAAGTGCATTAAATGTGTGTAATTGAATTTTGGTTGGTTTACTTGCAGTGAAGGAGATAAAATACTGAAGAAATTAATCATTCAGTAGCGCATCAACGTTACAAAATGCTCATTCTATTCATTTTCTATTTCTATCCCTTCTGTCTGGTAATCGTGATGCTATTTGTGAAATACTCAATCTAAAGAAACATATCATACCAAAAAAATGTTTAACAAAAAATTGGAAAATATAATGACAAGGAGAGAATTAATGTTCCAAAAAAGAATATTCTCTTCTTTCATAATTTCTATGCTTAAATTGAACTGACACTTTTAAACTTGAATTTTTAATTAAATTTTATCGGAAAACTTTCACCTCCTTGTTTGGTTAGTATATATTTCCTGATGAAAAGTCACTTTTTGTCCTTGCATTCAACTTGATATACTTAAATCAAGTTGAAACAAATAAAAATTCAAATTAATAGTCTTCATGTTAACGGGATGTGGTCTTTCTTTCTTTCTTGCATGCGAGCTTCGTTTATAATTTAGGAAATATTACAACCGATCGGCTTAAAGATGTGTTTGGAGAATCATAAATGAATTATTGAATGGAAAGCAATTACTTCATAATTCCTCATCCATCCTTTGCAATTTTTATTGTAGTTTCTATGCATCTAAGCCTTCTCTTCATCAGCATAAAAAGAAATTAGATTCTGAGCTGCTTTCTTTGAATTGAGTTCTCTCCTAACCAGAAATTTTTGCAAAGGGAAAGGGTTTATATATCAGAGATTGTACATGACATTCAGCAATACCGAAGACGAATAGCATGTGACCGACAGTGATGCTTAGCGATAATATTCCCTTTTCCTCTTTTATTTTTCCAAAGAATGGAATGCAGAAACTTGCCTTATTAAAGGAAGGGAAGAAATATATTTATTCAGATTAAGTGAAAGGCAGTTTGTTAGAGAATTAATTTCGTACCTAAGATTAGAGGAAAAACACATAGATCATGATCATCCAAATCTCACATTCAGTTTTATTTGAGGTTGTTTTGAGAGTTTCATCTGTGGTTGCTTTGAGAGATTCAGAGAAATCCTTCAAAATTTCCAATAATATCCTTGATGGTCTCTTCTTAAGTACACACTTTTGTAACATAATATTTGAGCATTCGTGGTGAGTTTTGTCTATTGTTTCTTACTTTTCAGTTTCAAATTTGTGATTACTTTTTGTGCCCCAAGCAGCTCTTATTCTGATTGCAAAATTTTTTGGATATTTTTGAAATTGAGAATCGCAATTAAAAACATAACGGTCGTTCTTGTAAATGTATTATTTGTTTGTGTTTACATTAAAAAGATATATCAGCTTTGAGATAACCAAAGAAAAATAATCATAGTTAACAAAAATTTTAAATATGAAACCAAATGCTGCCGTTACCAATTTTTCTGAATATGAATATTGCTTTACATTTGCTTTAAGAATTATGTCTCTAATGATCTCAATTATACATTGACATCTACGCAGATAAATACCGAAAGTGTAACAATAATTACAAGGACACTTTGCTACTCTTCGTCTGGCAATGAAAAGGCGATGTTGCATTATATCACTGTGAGAAAATCAGAGATACGGAGATGATGGCCAAAATAAAATTCTCGAGGAATGATTTTGCATGACAACCATGTTTGCATTCCATTCATCTGTCAGAGGCTTTAACAGGCATTCAAACCGATACCTTTCCAAGTTCTCTTGGTTCTTTTATCCGTAAAACGAGGATAAGTGGTTTACCCCTATACCTCAAAGTCTTCTTGTCTGTAAATTGTGTGTGCTTTAAAACCCGGTCTGCTTGATGTGAGCGAGGAAAATCACGAGATTCCAGAAGAAAATAATCCCTCTACCACCCAATATGACTAGCTAATTCACAAAAGAGACCAGATAAAGATTCCTCACAACATAGACGGAAATAAAAACCAGGCGTTTCATATTAAAGTGTTTCGTCTTAACGACTGAGCTATCTACGAAACACTTTATATACGGAAGATCTCATGTTAACATTGGTAATCAGATTAAACATATGCCAATATATCAGGGTGCCTTATTGTAATGCCTTTGGTGCTTTCTACGAATGATCTGCAACACTTTATATGTGTTTCGGTTGTTTACGAAAGAATGGCTTCGAAACTTTGTATTTTCTTCATAAACGTTTGGTATGTCAAAGAAAAATTAGCATGCTTGACAGTGTTAAAAAGTTGCATTTATTGAGGACTTCTTTATTCCTTCTTATGTATTTCCATTCAAGGGCAGGCCCGTTGCCAGTGGGGTGTAATATATATATATATATATATATATATATATGCATGGAATATAATTTCGTCATCGATTGATGACTACCTAATTAGTGAATAAAGTTTATTAACCATAGGAGAAAACATACTGTGTGAATAACTTCAATTGCGTAACTAATAAAGAAACCCGAAATCTCACCATCAGGATAAAGTAAAAGGCTACTTACCTAAACTTCCCTAAGATACTTTCCTTCTTTTGTTACGTGTTGCTTCTTCAGGCATCACCTCAGACGTTTTCAGAGAATCTTTATTTTGTCCATCTTATGGTCAGAGCTACCTTCTCGTATTTCGAATGTTACGTCTAATTCCAAAGAGGTCATTTCAGAAGTGTTGACTTCGTCGCTTGCTTGATGAAAGCAAGACTCAGCCATAGCTTCGATGTCATCGTTGTTCAGTGTGGAGATAATGTATTCGAAATCATCTTGGCTTAAAAACACCGGAATGTCACACGATTTCTGGTGATCCGAAGTGGTTTTAACCGCGGAAATATCATCCTTTTCGTCATCCAACGGTAGTACTTCAACTTCTTTAGAAGAAGAAGAAGAAGAAGAAGAAGAAGGCCGTTTAATGGATGACTTGGTATTATACTTCAGAAATTCCTAAAAATACTTGTGGGATTCATTCTCTTTTTTTCTGACGGCATGAATAGAACAGACCTTTGTCCGTTCTATTCATATTGGTAATCAGATTAACCATATGCCAAAATATCAGTAGTTTTTATTGTAATGTCTTTGGTGCTTTCTACGAATGACGTGCAACACTTTATATGTGTTACGGTTGTTTACGAAAGAATGGCTTTGCAGGTTTGTATTTTCTTCATAAACGGTTGGTAGATTAGTTTCTTTCGTAACCTTGTTTCCTAATAATCGATTTTGAATGTATCACTCGGAAAAAGATGAACAGGAAATCTGAATGTGATCTGATACGAATACAATCGTGTGACAAGGCGGCAGAAGAATATAATTGATCGGTGACAAATGTGGTGCACTCAAATCAACCGATCAACTTTACTACTGTTGGGTAGCGTAATTCTTGAGGAGGAAAATTACAGAAGTCTTTAGCATCCCGTAAAAATCTAGAGACCAAATATTTCATTTGCTCATCTTGCCAATAAGTCAAAGCAGTCCAAACTATTGTTACAATTTTGGTGGTGTATATTTTTTGTTATCTTCTCTGCTACAATTTCCAAAAGTCGAAGACATACTACGTTCGGTTCAGACATAGTTTTATATGTTCCATGGAACATTCAATTTGCCGTATTTTAAGATATGTTTTATAGTCGACGAAGTTTCGCCCTGCCCTTTTAGAAGAACGCAGTAAAGTGAATGTGCAGCATGAGAGAAGAGCTTTCCTCTTGGTATCTAGCATTATGACTTTTCCATATCAACAAAATGTTCAAAACAACAGAAATGCTTGTTATATTTTTAAGATCTTTCATCTATTTGTCTCAAAGTAAAATCTGATTCTGACACACACAAACATATATGTAGAGAGGGAGAAATAATCGAGGAAAAAAATAAATGTATTTTCGATTTTAATTTTGAAACTTGTGTTATTTTATTTTGTGTGCATCTTTTCAACCCTAGAAGGATGATATTAAGAAAGAGGTAAATAATGTTTCATTTTACCGAGGAATAGAAAAAACCCTTCAGCCGGAATTTTAAAATATCAGGAGATCGTGTTCTTTGCCCAAGGAAATAGATAACATTATAGGAATTTTAAATCCATTCATATCAATAACTTAAATCTTTCGATATACATCATTGCTTTTAATTATATCATGTGAATTTCCATTAACAATCTTTTCGTTTGCTCGCATTTAAGGCCGAACTTAAACTAAATGTTCCCACTATAATTAATTATTTCAGTTGCATCAATATTTACATTTTTTAAGGCGACCTTGTCCTTGAATCATTTTCGTAATTTTATTGATTTCCGAACGACAAATGAAATTTCATATTTTGCGAAAAGAAAAAATAAAATTTCCCGAATTGTGAAATTTAATGTTTGGCTTTTCAATAGGATTTTCATTATTAAGAGTATTCACTCGTTTACAATGAATAAGTATTTACGTATGTACTGACAGATTATTCTTGAATAATCAGAAGGTTCGAAGTGAATAACGCTGCCAGTTCGTTTTAGTGAAAATCCTCTGAACCACATCAAGGTACCAACCATATCAGAGGTGTTTACCCTTTGGTGCGTGTGTGTGTGTGTGTGTATGTGTGTGTTGTCTTATACTCCGTTGTTCTTGTTATCATGAATGGTCTTGAGAAAGAACTGACATCCCCATTTTGCATTTATCCCCATATTACATTTATTTAGAATCTGGTAAGTTTACCAGATTCTAAATAAATGTTATATTCAGTACATTCTTGACTTTGGCTCATTGATATGATCGAGTTGTTGATATATGGGTTGAGTGTAATCTAACAAAAAGAGTGGATAGCATTCTGGTCAAGTACCGTCTAAGGAATTTACGACATTCTTAGATAGCAATTTATTGGAATTTAATTTGAAAAGAACGCAGAGTTCCAATTATCTGCTCTTATATGTATTGAGAAATCATCTACGACGTTTATTGAATTCGATGAAATAAGAAACCTTTGTAAAGAATATTTCGCTTTAATTAGCATTTATTTACATAACTGTATAGGAATAAACAGAGAGTACAATATATTTATAAACGTCATTGTTAATGCTACGCTTATTAAAATATGGATAGATGGTTTTCCCGCCCAATACGCCTTGAAACGAATACTTGTCTTACTTTCATTTAACTGTGCATTCTACAACACTCCGATCCTACATCAGGATTTTAATGCACCTTCCTTCGTTCATTTCGCTCAAAATCAGATGAATCAATTTGAATTGTATGCTTATACGAAGATTGAGATAAATTTGGAAACGACCAACAGAACATCGTTAAAGTTATGAAAATACATATTTACGCTATCATATCAAGTAAGCGCAACTACTTTCAAGTCGTTTATTAAAGAAGAGAAGAGAGAGAGAGAGAGAGAGAGAGAGAGAGAGAGAGAGAGAGAGAGAGAGAGAGAGAGAGAGAATAGTTCTGTGTGGAATGTAACCCAATTAGTTTCCAAACTATGCCAATTCACACCATCGTTTCTTGTAATATTAAATTTAATAACTGAATAGAGAATTAATGTTGTAGTTGGGTAAGAGTCATGGTAGAGGGAGGGAGGTCTAGTAAACCAGACAAATTTATTTTTATACCAACTAAGGTCTCCGATAAACAAAACTGTGGTCTGAAACTGAACGATGGAATTCATCCATGTAACCATAATGCTTTCTTTTAGCGAAACTTCAAACTAAAAGTCGTCATAGCAACAGTATCTTTTTTTTTTTTTTCTTACTTGGAGAATTGTTAACAAGTTACGAAATATTGTAAATGAAGAGTCTTAAAGATGTTTTTGGAGATTTCTAAATCGAATTATTGGATGTAATTGAATTATTCTCAGGGAGATAGTTTAATTTGATAATTACGTCATCAATCCTTCGAAATAAAGGAACGTGTTTTACACTAAAGAATGATTCTCTGGATTTGTGGTGAAATCGTAGGTATGACACAGGTTTGCAAAATAAACAATTCTACGATCACGTAAACAGAATAATTCTTAACAGATTTTGTCTGTACTCAATGAATATTGAATGTGATATACGCAGTTTTATTCGCACTCTAGGAAAACTGGTAAACATGGTTATATTGGGCTGTATGCTAATAAGCATATTGTAGAGAGTTTTTATAAACATTACGGGGGTTTGATTCTTTCATTTATTAACTAAAATGCTGTTGATCTTTGTATCTAATAATTCTCCTATTTTTTTCCTGTTTATAGAGATTCATTTTATTATTGAAAAAATATTTAAATCAATTTTCAGATCCAATTAAAATCCAGCAGGAGCTTTACTGTTTTAAATAACTTCTGAAAGAATATGAAGGCAAACTAGCTTTTCAGAGTTTTCTTATTTCTAAATGCTATGCTAACATCTATTCCTTTTGTATTTCTACCCAATAGGTTTGCTAATCAGGATGCTCCTTGTGAAACACTCTATCAAAAAATAAAAATAATAATAATACCATGTAAGAAATCTAATACCGAAAATATTAATGAATATATGTAATTCGAAATTAAAACATATAATAAAAAAGAGAGAATGTGTTAAAATACGGAATATTCACATCTCTGCATTTTCTGAATAGCCTCCACAGACCTGAAACTCTTAAACTTGAATTTCTGAAGTGTGTAGGAAACATTTCACTCCATTGTTTGAATCGTGTATATTTCCTGATAAAATGTACGTTTTCATCACTTGATTTAGTTTATAACAGTTACCTCAAGAGCAACATAGCTGTTAGAATTGTTATTTTCGTTTGATGATCGAACTCTCAAATTGTATATGTTGTGTATTTTTGAGTGAGACTCTTGTTATAAAGTGACGCCATTGTGCATTGTTACTTGGTCATAAAATTTCGGATATGAAGAGTTTTGATGACGTGTTGGATTATATTTTTAATTTGGAATAGTTCTGATGCAATACGTTTTACTACATAAAGGTGTTGATATGGCTGATAGATTAATAACCTGATAGGGCTGACATTTATCAATGTTGTCATGTGAGTTGAGACAGGACATGAGTGCTTTTTCTATATTGTTATTATTATTATTATTATTATTATTATGTGTATATCAAGTGTATAATCATAAATACTGATATGACAAAAACAATTACGTCTATTTATATTTAAAGATCTCCACCACCTTAAGAATGACAACAGCTCAAGTGCCTGTAAATTTAACAAACTTCTACAAAGATGCCCTTCGACGATGGAAGAAGCTAAACCTCCAGCACACAGTGAAGATAGCATCCCTACCTGAAATCCTCATAGAACCCATCTTTCACAACACGATGGTAAGGAGCCCGATGGCTCAGAAAGAATTTTTCTTTCCTCCATGGAGCTGGCGAAACGTGAGGATCTTGGGTGACATTCTTTCTCCAAGCCTCACCTGGCGCTTTCCAAATTCGCTCGAAAACCTGGAATATGGGAATGAGTCTGAGCAGATTGACAGATAGACACCGTAAAGGCCGCTTTTCAAGCCTCTATGCCTGTTAGCATCACAGAGGTGGGGCTTAGCCCTCCAAACTCAGAAGTTTTGGCGCCTATCTTTCTGATAAAAACCAATAACTCATGGGAGAAACTTACACCCAGCAACATCAACAGGAACTACAGAACTCTAACACAACAGTCGAAACAAAGCACTTTGTTAGAAAATCCTGCATCATCTGATCAAACACTATTTCAATGGGATCTACCATATCGCACAAGAGCCATCAAATTGACGCAGATATTCAGTGGAGAATGTGGCACAATATATTACCCACTCCTACTATATTACGAAAATTGAACTCAAACGTCTCAGATAACTGCCTCTTCTGCTACCAATTAGGAACGGTCCGGCATATCTACTTGGAATGCCCAGCCAACACTAAATTAATCAGTTTGACTCGGGAAACGGCAGCTCTTACCTGTGGTAGTCTTCATACAGAACAGGAATATTTCAATCTTGTCCATGTGGAGTCAAATAACCATTCATTCTGCAATAACCTTTTCAACACCGCGAAAGCGGTAATATACAACTTCTACCTCAGACATACAAGACCAGACAGCTCAGCAACTTCACAGAGAGAGGCAACTGACCAACTCACTGCAGCCTTCCAACAAGAGGTGCGAAGTCGGATCCTACACGAGCATCACCACCATAGGCAAAACAACACCTTAGATCTTTTCCACCAAGAATGGAATCCACGGAATCAACTCCTGGCTGAGCACGGCGACTGCATTATAATCCACTTTCCTGCATAGAAGTGACCCCTTCCCCCACAAAGAAAGGGGGAAGAAAGAAGGATTGTTGTGCTTAACAGTGCGAAAATTAATCAGCTGGCTCTCTCATGTAAATAGATAATATTGTGCAATAGTAACTTCTATGTTCTTCCACATTTAGGTTCTTATACAGTATCATGTTAAAATAACTCTTAATGGCTTTAATTTAATTTTAAAAAAATGTAATTAGCCTTATAAGTGACTTCGATGTAACATACCTCAACAAGAGTATGAGCATGTAACCTCTCTGTCTGACTGCAGAGAACCAAAAACCGGTTAATCCTGTATAAGATTGTTATGTTTACAATAAAAAAAAAAAATATCTATATTATTAGCTAGGGTTTTTAATCCTTTTTCCCAAGTAAGCAAACAGACAACTAAGACAAGTTTGCGGATGCACGTATTGCAACACACATATTATATATATATATAACAGTTCTTTTTTTTGGCTTATCGCACTAGAACGGCGTTCCTACGCATATCTTTTTCTACAGTTTTTTTAATTTTTGAAAAGTAATTTTTGTTTGTAATAACGTACACGCGTTACCATGCTTGTTACCAGGTGTCGCCTGGTAACACTCATGCGCAAGTCATTACCATCTAGGTTATTTGGGTGTATGGACGTATGAAAGATTTTCGGTAAAACACTTATATATCTGAAGAATATCTTTATTGAATGGACGAAACTTTAACTTGATTATTTTCATATCCTTTTGCATTTTTTTAAAATTTTTTAATGTAAAAGTCTGATCCCAATTTTGCAAATGAAAACGATTTCCAATTAATTCTCAACCACCGGTCCCATTAAATATGAGCTCAGAATAATAACAGACACGACGTCAAAAAATATGGAAATAATGGTGCCAGTTTATGTTTTCGAATCATTTAAGCTAATCTTATGGAGCAAGGCCAAACTGGAAATGACTGGCCGAATTTCTGGAGAATAGATAAAAAAAAAAGACTTTTCCTCGAAAAATGAATGGTTCTATATTTGCAAAAAAGAAAATTGGCAGTACGGCTTTCAGAAAAGGTAGAACTCTTAGAATTGAAACAAACATGAGAATACAAATTTCCAAAGAATGGGCCAACACTGAGATTACATATTCTGGCAAAGATGGGAAGCTAAACTTGAGCTTACTTCGAAAAAAATGTTCGATCACAGATAATTTGCTGCACACAAAGCAGCGGTAAAAATTGGTTCTGAAGCCGGAAAAAAATACCCTCCAAAACTATTTTTTTATATCATTATCTCGTGAAAAAGAAATAACCGCAAAACGTTTTCGAACTGCATATAAAGTAGCAAAATAAAACCAATCATTCCATAATTTTGAAAGTGAAATTAATCTGCAAGAACTGAACGGAATTGAAATGGGTCGCATTCTTCATTCAACAAAGCATTTATTAATATTGCGAATCACGAATGTGAAGGAATGAGAAAAAATGTGTTTAAAGAAATAGTAAAATCCAAAAATATAATTTCATTGATAATTGATGAATCAACAATAAGCAATAAAACCACTCTCATAGTGTACATTCTATGCAATATCGAATTGGCCGATATATTTATTTTTGGATTTGATCGAACTTGAAAACGTAACGACCTAAAGTGTATTTGATTCCTTACTCCAATCTCTTAACTATTATGGGATGACAGTAAATTATGTAAAAAAATATTTAGTTTCTCTAGTATGCGATGGCGCTGCTGTAATATTAGTTTTTAAAAGTAGACTGAAAAAATTGCTGTCAGAAAAAGTTCATTCTATTGTAGTTTGGAATTTTGCTAATCACAGACTAGAATTATCAGTATGTGATGCTGTAAAGGAAATTTCAGGAATCAACAGATTCAAATCATTTATTGATAAACTTTATGTCCTGTAACATACTTGGCCAAAAACCAGTAGAGTGTCGCATGTATGTGCAGAATCACTGGAGCGTGAGCTGCTGAAAATTGGAAGAATTTTAAGTACTCGATGGGTATCATCTAGTACATCTTTAGTTTCCGGCTGTGTGGAATAATTTTGAATCTCTAATGCATCATTCTAGGAGAGGTAATGATTCTAGGAGAGGTAAAAATTATAAATGTACTTATGATGGTTTTAGAAGAAATATAACAACTACAGATGTTTTATTGGTAGGATTGATGTGTGATGCTCTCCAAGAATTGTTTGAATTCAGTTGGACCTGTAAGAGAGTGGTATGAACCTTTACAAAGCAAATGAAAAAAAAAAATGTACTTGAACAAGGTTTTGAAAAACGAAGGCAGAATTTCAGACCCCATTATAGATGAGCTGCAGCTGCTGTACGCGATCTAAACTTTTGTGGAGTTATATCTCACTACAAAGCTCCACAAATAATCCTCCAATTGACTCAAAAACATTCAATACGAAATTGAAAGTATAAACTGCATTCGAAGATGTTGAGCTAGAACTTTGGGCTCGCGTGCTGGACCAAAAGCATTGGCTTGAAGATACTGATGATCAGCTAAATATAAATAAATAAATTCCCTGTGATGATACAGCGTTCTCCCGTTATACCGTAGTTAATGGTACCATCTAGTCCCTCCCAAATTTTATCTGGGCTGACGAATCAGACCTATTGCTGAGTCAGTATTCCTGACTGTATTCTGTGTGTCCTAGGACCAGTTTGCCTGCTTGTGGGATGAAAAACACCAGATAAATTGGAAAAAAAACATTTGGCCTTAGATATTAAAAGCTAAGAGATGAATCGAGACGATTTTTTGACAAGAATTGGAAAGAAATTTAGAAAACAATTTGAACTTCTCTTAAATTATATAATGTTTTTACAAATTTACTTTTATTTATATTCCGTGTTTAGTTGTATATTTTAATTTGTTTGTTTAAATTTACATTTGATCATGTCTGAAATGAAAAATACTGAAGAAAAATTATATTTAATTCATTTATACGCCTCTGTGACTACAACAGCTAATTTATATTTGAATAAAATTAAGATTTGAATAACATTATCTTTAACAAAAAAGCTTAACAAGATGAGATTTACGGCACCTTTTTTTCTAGAAAAAAAAAAAGCACAACACACACATATATATATGTATTTTATACATACATATATATATATATATGTATTAATTCTAGACTCTTTCTCTTGCTGAAAATGCACAGCAAAAAAACGATAAAAGTCTTGAAAAAATAAATTTTTTGAAGAAATTAAAAAAAAAAATTTGTTTTAAAGAATAACCCTGGAATGTGTGCAGATGTTTCGGAAGGAGACTTAACCCAACTCGAATGCTTTATCGTAATTCAAATTTCATTCTTTCTTAAAAATATTTAGTTGAGTTTAATTATTAAATTATAATCACGGATAAAACTGAGAAGTATAAATAAAAGGTTTCTGAGCATTCACTATCTACTCTATATGTTACGATTGGGTGAAATTACCAGCACTAAATGAAGAATTGTTTATGCGGCTGAGGAAACTGTAATGACAAACTTGCAGAGTATAAGTTTAAGCTGAAGAATGACGTGAGAAATTGGAGATTTTTCAAAATTTTACATCCAAGTAGCTCGCTGCATCAGTGGTCAGCAGATTTATCGGCAGCGATATTTTAATGTCCGCGCCATTAAGCTAGTGACTTTCTGCTTCGCAACCATATGCCGGGGGAAGGAGTGGCCTCGGTTCGATTCCCGTCCACGACCTGAGGAGCTTAAGGATCTTCCTCAGCCATAGCCAAGTTAGCCGGTTTTGGGCGAGGATAGTAGGGTTTTTTCCGCCAAATTATCTGAGGTTTTTCATCCCGCAAGCAGGCAAATCGTCCCCGTGAACACACAGGTTAGTGTCATAAATACTTACGGCAAGGAAGGCAACGGGAAACCACCTTGCTCCTAATCATCTCCCTAGTATGATAGCATATAGCTACCCCCCCGGCCCTATGGCAGAAGGGAATAGATAGATATTTTAATTAAGAAAAGTGAATTAATTTAGAATAGTTACGACTTACGAAAAAGAGGAAATACAAGTAAATGAATGGTTTATCAGATGTGTTTAGCTTGCCTATATGTGGCATGTATCTAGTGTTGCGTATTTATTCAAGAAATATATTTTCATTTTGTTTCAGAACATTCACTGTTTTTTTTAATATTCTTCTCTCAACACATTCTCATAAAGTAAATTTTTAAAAAATCGGCAAATTTTAAACTTTCATATAAGGATGAGGGATCACTTCTTTATAGGTAACTGCGGTGTGTGTTTCTTATACTCCTTTGTTCGTGTTGAGATGGATGGCCTGCAGAAAGAACTGACATCGCGATTTTGCATTTATTTCAGTCTGTATATTGATCAGTTACCAACAGTGCAGTCTTGACATTTTGCTGATTGATATGATCGATTAATTGATATATAGATCGGCGCTAATCCAAGAAAAAGAGTACATAGGATTTTGGTCAAGTTTCGTCTAGCGAATTTACGACATTCTTAGATAGTAATTTATTTCAGCAGAATGCTGAGTCCTACTTGTCTACATTCAAATTTCCTGAGAGATCGTCTATGAGAGTTAATGATTTCAGTGAATGAATTAAGGATTTATTTTCACAATATTTCGCTTTAATGCGAATTAATGTACAGAAATGTATAGGAAATAACAGAATAATGTTTAGATTTCATTGTAAACTGTATGTTTATTGAAATATGGACAGTGCTTTTCTGCCCCACTAAGCTTTAAAACGAATTTTCCTTTTAATTATATGTACCCATCTTAAATAATTTTGTACTACATGCACAGTTTCATTTAACTTCGCATTCCACACATATCATACCTATTTATAGACTTTTACTGCACATTCCTGTGTGTATTTCGTACAAAATCAGATGAAACAAGATGTTAGATTGTTTGTGTGCTTATGTAAATTTTGAGTTAGTTGTGGAATCTGCTAACAGAACATCCTTAGACTTACAAGTATAAAAATATTTATACTATCAATTCACCTGCCACCGATGATAACATCAAGTAAACCCATCTTCTTTCCAATCAGTTATTAAAGATCGGAGAGAGAGAGAGAGAGAGGGATAGGGAGAGAGGGAGAGAATTTTATGGGTACACATGCTGTTTCTATTTTAAGCACAGAAGTGAAAAAGCATTGGACGGTGTCACAGCTAAATTTGGAGGCTTTTTACCAAAACGTATTTTCTTCTTCGTTATCCTAACCTGTCGGTAGGGGTTCATCGGTAATTCATCACGAGGAAATTTGATTGTAGAAAAGATTCGCTGAAAGCGTGTACCTCCTTCTTCGAATAATATATATATATATATATATATATATATATATATATGTAAATATTATATGCATAATAATGTGTGCGATATCAGGACACCCTCTTCTGTTCTGTAATGAATATTTATTTGGTGAGTAAATTAGTAGTATCCATAGGGAAGTTTTGAATCCCTGAATTATGCTTTAGAGGAATGTTTAGTATTTAGTTTAGGAAATATTTAGAATGTTTAGTTAAAATAATTCCCTTTTTTTCTTCCATACCCAAAGTAATTTCATTTACCATTTAAAATTAAATTTCAGTTTACTTTAAGGATGGGTAAAATTGCAGTCATCGACCAAGTGCGCGAACTTTTCTTGTCTTTTATTTCATCTTTTCAGGAATGACAAATGTTTTTATTCTCCCCATTACTAATAAATTGAACAGTGTAATTTATATTATTTGGTTAGTGTTTAAGAACGATGGTCAATGGTGGTGAACACAAGATCACTAGAGACTAGCTACACGATGATTATTAAATTAAAAATCATTAGTTAGCGATTAAGAATTTAATTTTAAGGATTAAGGATTTACTTTGTCCCTGAAAATGATCGGCGTTAAAGGAATTATGTGTTTTCTGTATATGCTGATAACCTTGTGTAAATTCATGAGCTGAAAGGTAATGTGCACCTTACCAAGGTTAAGAGAAGCAAGTGAAAATTCGCTACTTGATCTCCAATGCATTGTTTCTGCCCTGATATTTCTCAGCGGATGATTCTTAGAAACACATATTTCTAAGCATCATCCGCTTAGCCCTTAGATCTATGTAGCAATACGAAAACAGAAGAACAAAAACAATAGAACACATCCTGAATGCTTGTTAGTATGGTTTCCTGAGCGATTTAAATATTTTCTTTGGAAATTAGAAATAGGAATGGCGGAAGCATGAATTTTACTTCCATTTCAGAAGTCACATAAGAGGAGATAAATTGAAACGAATAATCACTTGCATATGTTTAACTTCTGTGGGAAATATAAGATTGGAATTAATACTGTTGAAGGAGGCCAGTTCTTGATTAAAATAATAGCGAATTCAGATAACGAATTTCACCTGTTGATTTTCCTGTTTAGAATAATCTTTCGCGGAGAGAAACGTAGGAAATGTAAATGTCATTCTGCATTCGGAAGCTATACGTGTTTTCGCGCGGAAAGGAGAAAGAGAGAGAATATATACTGCAAATTCTGACGATGTCACAGTACAATTCCAGTTGAACACGCACATACATACAAGTCCAGACGTCTCCAAATCGTTTATATAAGTGCCATGGAATTGTATTTTGATCTGCTTGTTTCATATAATTTTATTATTATGATTATCATGATTGAAGGTTAATTTCCCAATAGGAAATGAAGACCTTATGTCATTTAAGGACATTTCAGTTTCTTGGATTCACAATTCCAGCACTGCTGGTAATAGATTCTAAATAAAGTTATGACAACTTTCTCTCAAAACTTGTTAGGGGTTTTTCAAAACATAAGTGTTGGAATGTAAGGCTAACTACCTAGATTACAATGAACATGAACAAGCTAAAACGTTTTTATCACTGCACCTTTCTCTAATGTAAACTCACTCAGAGACAGCAAATCAAGTAGTGCAGGAACAGCTGTCAAGGGAACAGCATCGAAGTCTTTCGTATGACCCTGTTTATAAAGGAGAACCAATGCTCAATGACAAATCTCTAGGCTTTGCGAGAACGAAATGCTTCTGACTATTAGCAAGGCATTCAACAAGAGGAGAAGGAATGATCTATCAGATCCGTGCTCCTCATGGACATCATCCCTGTCTGAAATCCAATTCCGCTTCATGCTCCCGAACACAGTTAGTCGTGCTAATAAAACACTTTTCAATATTTCTTAGCGGATCTTCAAAATATAAGGGTGAGAATGAAAGTAAAGCTAATGTCCCTGTCGACGTTTTACCACTTTATCCATTTCCACTACTGGTGTCATGTTTCAGTTAGTGCATACACTTTTCATGACTACAGTTATCAACAACAGTAGCTCTTTTTCATATTTTTATACCTACAGAAATGCATCTGCTGTAGCATGAACTCCCTTCCCTCCAACTTGATATGTATGGAAGAAACTGTCACTATTTCACTCACTTGATGATTTTGGATCTCTCCATCAACCTGGCCTACAGTTCAGAATTCGTTTATATGCTTAATATCCATTTGCCTCTTTTTTGTTTTAATTTTTACAGAAACAGAATTAAAATTTGAATGGAAACTACAACAAGCACTAATATATCACAGTCGGCTCAGATTACAGCGACTGGGCTGTTTTCCATATTTTAATAGGGAAGTCATTCCCTAAGATGGTTAATATTCAAAATGGAAGAAAAGAAAGAATACCCGCATTATGATTAGTCTGTTCAATATTTACACAGATCCATTAACTACGAATAACTGCAGATTTCATTATCTAATGCGCCCAAGTTTCTTTGGGTCACTTTTGGATGAGCTTCTAGTTAGTTCATCTGAGGAGATTGAATTGTGAAATTCTTTCCTGCTTATGATTTAAGGATTATATGAAACGGATTCTCGACGCGTGGATTCTTTATCTGCACGATTTTCAATAGAATGTTAGTTAGCCGATCTCATACGGAGGTAGGAGGATTTTTTCTCCCTGAAACACTGGTTTTTCATCCCGCATACAGACAAATCGGCGCTTCAGAACACACACAATTTACACAGAAAAATCACTAATTGTGGTGATGGAGATGGGCAGGAGGTGGCGATGAAACGTAGTAGAAGTTCAGTGTAGTAGATACGACAGTTCTAGGTGTCCTCCCGCGATGAGTCTTCGGATTCCTTGGAGGTGTCAGGAATAATAATAATAATAATACTAATGACAACAACCACAAATATTATTACTTTAATTAATCAGAAGAACGGTGAAGATTTCAATGCATTTTGAATTGAGGCTGAATACAAATCACTCAAAGGCATCCGAGATAGACATACTTTATTGTTAATGGCTTCTTTCGTATGCTGCCTTTTGGATGTCAACAACTGGGATCGAGTTCGGTTCGGGAAGTGAAAAATGTTTAAACATTCCTAATGAATTTTCAAGAATATCAAATGTAAAACTCGCCGCTAACTGCACACAAGTAACAAAAATTACACATTGGGCACACAGCAGTAAATCCTGTTAACGCAAACAATATTTTATTTCTTGGTATTATTGTGCATTGAAATCTCGTGGTAGAATTTTCGAACAATTCACTGAAATCATTTCTTTCCACAAGACTGAAGTTTAAACAATTACTCTTGCGCTAACTCTTCATAAACTAAATAAAAGTTGTCATAGGAAATCGATGTCTCTTCGCTGATAATTGCGGTACTACTAACACCACCTCAAATTCAACACTAAGGATTTGGATGTTTTGTTACTGATAAAACGTACAGAGTTAAAACTTGGATTACCAACGCGTAATCAGGAAATATATACAAATGCTTAATCAGGAAATTAAGTTGGCCTCGAAGCTGACGACTGCAATCCATAAATTTAGCAGAAAATAAAGTCTAAAAACATAATAATCCTTTGCAATCGGATGATGTTATTTATGACATTTATTTATCTCGAATGACGATTATCAGTTGAAAGCTGGCTAATTGAAGCAACTATACTGTAAGAAGTTCGAATTTATTATTAATAGAAAAAAAATAATAAATTCGTAAGGTTTCTCTCCCAAAACAGTTTTCTGACACACGAACACAACCATCCCACATGCTTAAAATAATATAAGATTCAATATTTTTTAGAATTTCAAAATGTCATTATTCATAGCTTATTCAATATCGCTAGTAGCGGAACGCGCTAAATATCGTATCGGAAGTACTACATGCAATGTAGGGCTAATATATTTAATTTTTAAATAAGGGAAAGAGGGATAGGTTAAATTAATTAACATTGAAGGTATTAAAAGGTCCCGAATGAACCTGTTTAGAAAACCGATTAAGCTGATAATGGGTGCGCATGTTTATATGCATTTATCAAAATCCAAGTTTTCGTTATTGCACAACTAATCAACGTTTGCTACCATGGTGAGAGAATTGATTTCATTCCTTACTATAGAGCATTCTTACTGAAGCATTCCAATGAAATGTAGTCCAATCCCAAGCAAGTTTCATTAGTGAATTTCTATCGCTTCGTAGCACGAAACGATATTCTTCCAGTGATGTGAATCTCAGAATAGTGGGAGTTACTCGCATCGGTTAATGTGCAAGGAGAAATGTCCACTCAAATGAGTTCCATCAGATTTCGTGTTCATCAAGAAACATAAGTTGATGACAAGAGGAAATTGTAAGCTGTGAATACGAACGCATTTAAACTAACATTGCTGATATTGTCTCGTTCCAGTCAAAGAGAATAGAATAGACTTAGTTTCGATTTCTAGGAAGGAACTGAGATTTCTTCTGCAGAATGCGTCTCTTAAGGCACGTGAATCGAACTAAGTCTTCCTGAACAGGTCGCCCCATTTATAAAGAGTCCAAGGCTCTGCTCATGTACCAAGCATCTCACATGATGATTGAGCATTAGAGCAGTTGAACGAAAACAAATTACAGCGTTAAAATAGCTTTGATGATGTTTTAAGCTTTGATGATTAACTTGGTATTAAGCTTTGTTTAACATGCTGGAATTAAGTGGCTTTAATACCAGCATGCCTCAAAGAGAAAGGTGCTGTATTCTCATATAAGAAGTATATTGTATAGAACACAACAATCCTTCTCACAAGATTGACATCAGTGGACAATGTTCACTCATTGCGAATAACATTCGATAAGAATTATTTACTTATTATTTTTTATGAATATTTTCCCGCTTTTGTTTCATTAAACGCAAAGACTGTGTTAGCTGTTTTATATTACTACAGTGTTAGAAGTTAAGAATATTATTAAATTGACCCTAGATGTCGCTCGCTATGAAATACTTGTTCGACGTTTAGCACTGGAAACTTGAACCGATCTGTGTGAGCTTCTGCGAACAATTTCCAACATTTAAGATTTATTATCTCCAACATTTATTTATGATCTCCAAGGAAATTCGATTCTGCATCTCTTTATGGTGGAAAACAGCAAAGCAAAATATTTTTACATGAACAGTGAGATAAACACAATCAATAAGAGAGAACAAAGATTCACTGGCATAAACTTCTCTCATCCCTCATTTGGAAAAGTGCATTAAATGTGTGTAATTGAATTTTGGTTGGTTTACTTGCAGTGAAGGAGATAAAATACTGAAGAAATTAATCATTCAGTAGCGCATCAACGTTACAAAATGATCATGCTATTCATTTCCTATTTGTATCCCTTCTGTCTGGTAATCGTAATGCTATTTGTGAAATACTCAATCTAAAGAAACATATAATACCAAAAAAATGTTTAACAAAAAATACAATGACAAGTAGAGAATTAATGTTCTCAAAAAAGTATATTCTCTTCTTTCATAATTTATGTGCTTAAATTGACCTGACACTTTAAAACTTGAATTTTTAATTAAATTTTATCGGAAAACATTCACCTCCTTGTTTGGTTAGTATATATTTCCTGATAAAAAGTCACTTTTTGTCATTTTATTCAACTTGATATCCTTATATGAAGTTGAAACAAATAAAAATTCAAATTAATCGACTTCATGTTAACATGATGTGGTCTTTCTTTCTTTCTTGCATGCGAGCATCGTTTATAATTTAGGAAATATTACAACCGATCGGCTTAAAATGTGTTTGTAGAATAATAAATGAATTATTGAATGGAAAGCAATTACTTCATAATCCCTCATCCATCCTTTGCAATTTTTATTGTAGTTTCTATGCATCTAAGCCTTATCTGCATCAGCATAAAACGAAAGTAGATTCTGATCTGCTTTCTTTGAATTGAGTTCTCTCCTAACCAAAAATTTTTGTACTGTGGTCGAGCGAGTATGGTTATTGAGTGTTACAAATTAAATGTCAATTTAATTATTTTTACTAATTTGAATAAAGCGAAAGAGTTTATATATAAGAGATTGTATACCACATTCAGCAATACTGAAGACGAATAGCATGTGACCGTCAGTGATGCTTAGCGATAATATTCATTTCTCCTCTTTTATTTTTCGAAAGAATGGAATGCAGTACCTTCCCTTATCAAAGGAATGGAAGAAAAATATTTATTCAGATTACGTGAAAGGCAGTTTGTTCGAGAATTAATTTCGTACCTAAGATTAGAGTAAAAGCACATAGATCGTGATCATCCAATTCTTATATTCAGTTTCATTTCCTATCGTTGCTTTGAGAATTTCATGGAAATCCTTCAGAATTTCCAATAATGTCCTTGATTGTCTCTTCTCAAGTATACACTTTTGTAACATATTTGAGCACTCGTGATCTGTTCTGTCTATTGTTTCAAGTTTCAGCTGTGTGATGACTTTTTTTGTGCCTCAAGCAGGTCATATTCCGGATGAAATCTTTTTGGGTTTTTTAGAAATTGACAGTCGCAATTAAAAAAGTAACGGTCGTGTTTGTAAACTTATTCGTTTGTGTTTAAATTAAAAAGAAGCATCAGGTTTGAGATAACGAAAGAAAAATAATCATAGTTAACAAAGTTTTAAATATGAAGCCAAATGCTACAATTATTCTTAATACGAATATTGATGTACCTCATCAATTAAATGTATTTTCTTAACTCACAAACGTTTATTGTAATGTACGTAATAAAAAATTTTATTATACTTGTTTGTAAAATAATATGTGAAAACGTAACATGTTACATGAAAAAAAAATAAATATAACGTGTGTATTCAAAACGGTTTATTTAAGAAATTCTTCATAACTATATAATTATAATGTTAATACCAATATTTTAGAAAATATAAACAAAAAATTGTTTTAATATTTATGTCTCTAATGATCGCAATTGTACATTGACATCCAAGGAAATAAATACCGAAAGTGTAACTATAATTAGAAGGACACTTTGCTACTCTCCGTCTGTTATTGAAAAGGCAATGTTGCATTATATCATAGTGAGAAAATCAGTATATACGGAAGATGTCATGTTTACATTGGTAATCAGATTAACCATATGCCAATATATCAGGAGGTCTTATTGTATTGTCTGGTGCTTTCTACTAATGACGTGCAATACTTTATATTTGTTTCGGTTGTTTACGAAATAATGGCTTAGCAGGTTTGTATTTTGCTTCATAGACGGTTGGTATGCTAGTTTTTTTGTAACTTTGTTTCCTATAAAGCGATTTTGAGTGTATCACTTGGAACAAGAAATTTGAATGTGATCCGATACGTATACGATTCTGTGACAAGGCGGCAGAAGAATAAATTGATCGGTGACAAACGTGGTGCAATCAAATCAACTGATCACCTATTCTACTACTGTTAAGTAGCTTAAGTAGGAGTAAAATTACAGAAGTTTAAGCATTCCCTAAAAATTCAGAGATCAAATATTATATTTGCTCATCTTCCCTATAAGTCAAAGAAGTCCAAGCAATTGTTACTGTTTTGGTGGTGTATATTTTTTGTTATCTGCTCTGGTACAATTTCCAAAACTCGAAGAAAAACTTCGCGTAGCATGTTCGGTTCAGACATAATTTTTTATAAGTTCCATGGAACAATCAGTTTGCTTTATATTAAGATATTTTTCATAGTGGATGAAAAATTACATTCGATTTGCCCTTTAGAAGAACGCAGTAAAGTGGATGTACAGCATGAGTGAAGAGCTTTCCTCTTGGCATCTTGCCGTATGCCTTTTCCATATCAACAAAATATTCCAAGCAAGGCAAATCCTCGTTATATTTCAGTTGAGCTTACCTCGAAAAAAATGTACGATAACAGATAATCTGCTGCACACAAAGCAGCGGTAAAAATTTGGTTCTGAAGCCGGAAAAAAACTCTTCAAAAATCTTTTTTTAAATCATTATCTCGTGAAAAAGAAATAACCGCAAAACGTTTTCGAACTGCAAATAAAGTATCAAAATAAAACCAATCATTCCAAAATTTTGGAAGTGAAAATGATCTGCAAGAACTGAAAGGAATTGAAATGGGTCGTATTCTATATTCAACAAAGCATTTATTAATATTGTGAATCATGAAAGTGAAAGAATGAGAAAAAATGTGTTTAAAGAAATCGTACAATCCAAAAATATAATTTCATTGATAATTGATGAATAAACAAAAATAAGCAATAAAACCACTCTCATAGTGTATATTCTCTGCTGTATCGAATTGGCCGATAAATTTATTTTTTTACTTGATCGAACTTGAAAACATAACGACCAAAAGTGTATTTGATTCCTTACTCCAATCTCTTAACTATTATGGGATCACAGTAGATTATGTAAAAATATTTAGTTTCTCTAGCAGGCGATGGCGCTGCTGTAATATTAGTTTTAAAAAGTGGACTGAAAAAATTGCTGTCAGAAAAAGTTCCTTCTATTGTAGTTTGGAATTTTGCTAATCACAGACTAGAATTATGAGAATGTGATGCTGTAAAGGAAATTTCAGAAATCAACAGATTCAAATCATTTATTGATAAACTTTATGTCCTATACCATACTTCGCAAAAAACCAGTAGAGTGTCGCATGTATGTGCAGAATCACTGGAGCGTGAGCTGCTGAAAATTGGAAGAATTTTAAGTACTCGATGGGTATCATATAGTACATCTTTAGTTTCCTGCTGTGTGGAATAATTTTGAATCTCTAATGCATTATTCTAGGAGAGGTAAAAATTATAAGTGTACTTATGATGGTTTTAGAAGAAATATAACAACTACAGACATTTTATTGGTAGGATGGATGTGTGACGCTCTCCAAGGATTGTTTGAATTCAGTTGGACTTGCAAAAGATTGATATGAACCCTTACAAGGCAAATCAAAAAATAAATGTACTTGAACAAGGTTTTGAAAAAACAAAGACAGAATTTCGGACCCCCTTATAGATGAGCTGCAGCTGCTGTACGCGATTTAAACTTTTGTGGAGTTATATCTCACTACAAAGCTCCATAAATAATCCTCCTATTGACTCAAAAACATTCTATACGAAATTGAAAGTGTAAATTGGAAAAATTTGCTTGATAGCGAAGATGTTGAGGTAGAACTTTCGGCTCGCGTGCTGGACTAAAAGCATTGGCTTGAAGATACTGATGATCAGATAAATATAAATAAATAAATTCCCTGTGATGATACAGCGTTCTCCCCTTATACGGGAGTTAATGGTACCATCTAGTCCCTCCCAAATTTTATCCGGGCTGATGAGACCTATTGCTGGGTCAGTATTCCTGACTGCAATCTGTGTGTGTACTCGGACCAGTTTGCCTGCTTGCGGGATGAAAAACACCAGATAAATTGGCGGAAAAAACCCTGCTGTCCACTCCCAAGTCCGGCTAACTTGGTTATGACTGAGGAAGATCCTTGAGCTCCTCACATCGTTAACAGGAATTGAACCTAGGACACTCTTTCCCCAGGCATATTGTTGCGAAGCGAAAAGTCACTAGTCTAACCGGGAGGACAATGCTCAGCTAACATTAGGTGAGGCGGAAATAAAACAGTTTTCAATCAGACTGCAACTAAATGAAAGAGAAATGATTCCTGGTTTCTGTGAATACATTCTCGATAAGACATACGCAGAAAAACTGTTGCGATTGCTTTTGGTACAGGCTCTGAATACCTTTCCTATTTAATCAAGTGAATGTGAAAGGGACTTTTCGTAGATGAATTTAATTTCACCCTAAAAAGAGCTTCTTTAAAGACTAAAACAGTTTCGGCACTTTTATTCATCAAACACATCGGACCACCTTTAAGACTTTTCGATCCATCAAAGTATGTTGATCTCTGGTTACGTAGAGGACAACATTTGGCCTTAGATATTAAGAGCAAAGAAAGGAATCGAGAGGATTTTTTCGACAAGAATTGGACAGAAATTTAGAAAATACTTTGAACTTCTCTTAAATTATATAATGTTTTTACAAATTTACTTTTACTTTTCGTGTTTATTTGTTTATTTTAATTTTTTTGTTTAAATTTACATTTGATCATGTCTGAAATAAAAAATACTGAAGAAAAATTATATTTAATTCATTTATGCGCCTCTGTGACAGCAACAGCTACTTTATATTTCAATAAAATTAAGATTTGAATAACATTATCTTTAATAAAAAGCTTAACAAGATGCGAGTTCCGGCACCTTTTTTTTCTAGAAAAAAAAAGCACCACACATATATATATTCTGAATACCAAACTATCGTTGGACACGTTCATTAGGGTATGATTTAATGTACGCCAAAGTTGGATAGCTGAAAAGTGACAATCAGATAGGTTGTACCCAAAGTTATTAAGATGGAATGAGAAACAACTTGAGCTGCATGCAGTCATTGATTTTCTTTCATTCAAATGACAATTCTCGCTGTAATAGCTCCAGTTGGGGTTATTTTACTGTAATCCCGTGCTGATATATAGGAAAACATCACGCCCAGGATAAGTTTGAGATTTATGCAAGTGTTATTATGCCACACTTAGAGGAAGATATTTTATATCTTCCTTTAATATTTGTGTGTAATGTAAACTAGCTCTAATAGGTAGGGTTGGTGTTAATAGCCCTTATTAGTAGAATATCATCGCAAATGAAAGAACTTTGTGTGCTTATCATATTTAAATGAGATTGAAACACTTTTTTTTCCAGATTAATTCGGGCAGGACGCAAACTCAATTGGCTTAATGGTTACTTGGATACTATTTTCCTGTAGTGCTTGCGTTGACTGAAATTCTAGACTGCTTCTCTTGCTGAAAATGCACTGCAAAAAAAACGATTAAAGTCTTGAAAAAATAAAGTTTTTGGGAGAAATTAAAAAAAAAGTTGTTTTAAACAATAAACCTGGAATGTGTGCAGATGTTTCGGAAGGAGACTTAATCCAACTCGAATGCTTTATCGTAATTCAAATTTCATTCCTTCTTAAAAATTCTTAGTTGAGTTTAATTATTAACTTATAATCACGGATATAACTGAGAATTATAAATTAAAGATTTCTAAACATTCACTATTCTATTTCAATCGTAACATATTCACTACTGTATATGTTACGATTGAAATTACATGCACTAACTGAAGAATTGTTTATGCGGCTGCGGAAACTGTAATGACAAACTTGCAGAGTATAAGCTGAAGATTGACGTGAGAAATTGGAGACTTTTCAAAACTTTACATCCACGTAGCTCGCTGCATCAGTGGTCAGCAGATTTATCGGCAGGGTTATTTTAATGTCCGTGCGATTAAGCTAGTGGCTTTCTGCTTCGGTACCATATGCCTGGGGAAGGAGTGTCCTCGGTTCGATTCTTATCCACGACCTGAGGAGCCTAAGGATCTTCCTCAGCCATAGCCACGTTAGCCGTGGACAGTAGGGTTTTTTCCGCCAGTTTATCTGGGGATTTTCATCCCGCAAGCAGGCAAACCGGCCCTGGAACAAACAGGTTAGAGTCATACATACTTACGGCAAGGAAGGCAACGGAAAACAACCTTGCTCCTAATCATCTCACTAGTATGATAGCATATAGCTACCCCCCCCCCCCCCGGCCGTATGGTAGAAGGGAATAGATAGATATTTTAATTAAGAAAAGTGAATTAATTTAGAATAGTTACGACTTACGAAAAAGAGGAAATACAAGTAAATGAATGGATTATCAGATGTGTTTACCTTGCCTATATGTGGCATGTATCTAGTGTTGCGTATTTATTCAACAAATATATTTTCATTTAGTTTCAGAACATTCACTCTTTTTCTTTAATATTCTTCTCTCAACACATTCTCATAAAGTAAATTTTAAAAAAATCGGCAAATTTTAAACTTTCATGTAAGGATGAGGGATCACTTCATTATGGGTAACTGCGGTGTGTGTGTAAAGATAGCAATTTATTGGAATCTAATTTCAGCAGAATGCTGAGTCCTACTTATCTACATTCAAATTTCATGAGAGATCTTCTATGAGAGTTAATGATTTCAGTGAATTAAGGATTTATTTTCACAATATTTCATTGTTAACTGTATGTTTATTGAAATATCTATCTATTCCAATGGCTTTAACAGGCCTTTAAGGCCCACAACCTTCCAAGCATGCTTGGATTTCGTAACCGAAATACGAGGATAGAATGGTCACGCCTATGCCTGAAGGTATTCTTGGCTGTATTCCTGTGTGTTCACGGGGCCGGTTTGCCAGCTTGCGGGATAAAAAACACCAGATAAACTGGCGGAAAAAACCCTACTGCCTGCGCCCAAGACCAGCTAACTTGGCTATGGCTGAGGAAGATCCTTAAGCTACTCACGTCTCCGACGAGAAGAGAACCTAGGACACTCCTTCCACAGGCATATGGTTGCGAATCGCAAAGCCACTAGGCTAATCGCGCGGACTTATTGAAATATGGACAGTGCTTTTCTGCCCGAAAAAGCCTTAAAACGAATTTTCCTTATAATTATATGTACTCATCTTAAATAATTTTGTTCTACATGCACAGTTTCATTTAACTTCGCATTCCACACAACTCATACCCTATTTATAGACTTTTACTGCACCTTCCTGTGTATTTCGTTCAAAATCAGATGAAACACCAGATGTTAGATTGTTTGTGTTCTTATGTAAATTTTGAGTTAGTTGTGGAATCTGCTAACAGAACATCCTTAGATTTAGAAATATGAAAATATTTATACTATCAATTCACTGCCACCGATGATAATATCAAGTAAACCCACATTCTTTCCAATCAGTTATTAAAGATTGGAGAGGGAGAGAGAGAGAGAGAATTTTATTGGTACACATGCTGTTTCTATTTTAAGCACAGAAGTGAAAAAGCATTAGACGGTGTCACAGCTAAATTTGGAGGCTTTTTACCAAAACTTATTTTCTTCTTCGTTATCCTAACCTGTCGGGAGGGGTTCACCGGTAATTCATCGCGAGGAAAATTCATTGCAGAAAACATTCACTGAAATCGTGAATATCATTCTTCGTATTATGCACGATTATAAAATTACATACGCATTTTATTTTTTAACTTTCTTAACTAAATAATTTTAAAAATGCATGCAGCGTAATATATATGTAAATATCATTTGTATAATAATGTGTGCGATATCAGGCCACCCTCTTATGTTCTGTAATGAATATTTATTTGGTGAGTAAATGAGTAGAATCTATAGGGAAGTTTTTAATTCCTGAATTATGCTTTAGAGGAATGTTTAGTATTTAGTTTAGGAAATATTTAGAATGTTTAGTTAAAATAATTCCCTTTTTTCTTCCATACCCAAAGTAATTTCATTTACCATTGAAAATTAAATTTAAGTTTACTTTAAGGATGGGTAATATTGCAGTCACCGACCAAGTGCGCGAATTTTCTTGTCTTTTATTTCATCTTTTCACGAAACACAAATGTTTTTATTCTCCCCATTACTAATAAATTGGACAGTGTAATTTATATTATTTGGTTAGTGTTTAAGAACGATGGTCAATGGTGGCGAACACAAGATCACTAGAGACTAGCTACACGATGATTATTATAAATCATTAGTTAGGTATTAAGGATTTAGTTTTAAGGATTAAGGATTTACTTTGTCCCTGAAAATGATCGGCGTTAAAGGAATTATGTGTTTTCGGTATATGACAATAACCTTGTGTAAATTCATGAGCTGAAATGTAATGTGCACCATACCAAGGTTAAGGGAAGCAAGTGAAAAATCGCTGCTTGATCTCCAATGCATTATTTCTGCCGTCATATTTCTAAGCGGATGATTCTTAGAAACACATATTTCTAAGAATCATACGCTTAGTCCTTAGATCTATGTAGCAAGGTAACAGAGGAGGCAATACGAAAACAGAAGAACAAAAACAATAGAACAAATCCTGAATGCTTGTTAGTAGGATTTACTGAGCGATTTAAATATTTCTTTGGAAATTAGAATTAGGAATGGCGGAAGCATGAATTTTACTTCCATTTCAGAAGTCACCTAAGAGGAAATAAATTGAAACGAATAATCACTTGCATATGTTTAACTTCTGTGGGAAATATAAGATTTGAATTAAAACTGGTTGAAGAAGGCCAGTTCTTCATTAAAAAAATAGCGAATTCAGATAACGAATTTCACCTGTTGATTTTCCTGTTTAGATTAATCTTTCGCGCAGAGAAAAGTAGGAAATGTAAATGTCATTCTGCATTTGGAAGCTATACGTGTTTTCGCGCGGAAAGGAGAAAGAGAGAGAGAGAGACAGAGAGAGAGAGAGAAAGAGAAAGGGGATATATACTGCATATTCTGACCAGTACAATACCAGTTGAACACGCAAATACATACAAGTCCAGACGTCTCCAAATCGTTTATATAAGTGCGAAGGAATTGTATTTTGATCTGTTTGTTTCATATGATTTTATTATTATGATTATCATGATTGAAGGTTAATTTCCCAATAGAAAATGAAGACCTTATGTCATTTAAGGATATTTCAGTTTCTTGGATTCACAATTCCATCACTGCTGGTAATAGATTCTAAATAAAATTATGAATACTTTCTCTGATTTGAATGCATTTTGCATTGAGGCTGAATACAAATCACTCAAAGGCATCCGAGATAGACATACTTTATTGTTAATGGCTTCATTCGTATGCTGCCTTTTGGATGTCAACAACTGGGATCTAGTTCTGTTGGGGAAGTGAAAAATGTTTAAACATCCATAATAAATTTTCAAGAAAGTCAAATGCAAAACTCGCCGCTAACTACACACAAGTAACAAAAATTACACATTGGGCACACAGCAGTAAATCCTGTTAACGCAAATAATATTTTATTTCTTGGTATTATTGTGCTTTGAATTCTCGTGGTAGACTTTTCGATCAGTTCACTGAAATCATTTCTTTTCACAAGACTGAAGTTTGAACGATTACTCTTGCGCAAACTCTTCATAAACTAAATAAAAGTTGTCATAGGAAATCGATGTCTCTTCGCTGATAATTGCCATACTACTGACCCCACCTCAAATTCAACACTAAGTGTTTGGATGTTTTGTTAGTGATAAAACGTATAAAGTTAAAACGTGGATTACAAACGCGTAATCAGGGAATATATCAAACCCTTAATCAGGCAATTAAGATGGCCTCGGAGCTGACGACTGCAATCCATAAACTTACCAGAAAATGAAGTCTTATAGTAAACTGACCCCAAACAAATCTAAAGTTGGTGTTTGCGTTTTACATCCTAATAGCGAGATGCCGAGCAGATGTCAAGAAGAAAGAGTTTATGTTTCTCATCAAAACATAATAATCCTTTGCAAACGGATGATGTTATTTATGACATTTATTTATCTCGAATGACGATTATCAGTTGAAAGCTGGCTAATTGAAGCAACGATACTGTAAGAAGTCCGAATTTATTATTAATAGAAGAAAAATAATAAATTCGTAAGGTTTCTCTCCCAAAACAGTTTTCTGACACACGAACACAACCATCCCACATGCTTAAAATAATACAAGATTCAATATATTTTAGAATTTCAAAATGTCATTATTCATAGCTTATTCAATATCGCTAGTAGCGGAACACGCGAAATATCGTATGGGAAGGACTACATGCAATATAGGGCTGATTTATTTAATTTTTTTAAATAAGGGAAAGAGGGATAGGTTAAATTAATTAATATTGAAGGTATTTAGAAGGTCCCGAATGAACGTGTTTAGAAAACCTATTAAGCTGATAATGGGTGCGCATGTTTATTTGCGTTTAACAAAATCCAAGTTTTTGTTATTGCACAACTAATCAACGTTTGCTACCATGGTGAGAGAATTGATTTCATTCCTTACTGTAGAGCATTCTTACTGAAGCATTCCAATGAAATGCAGTCGAATCCCAAGCAACTTCCATTAGTGAATTTCTATCGCTTCGTAGCACGAAACGATATTCTTCCAGTGATGTGAATCTCAGAATAGCGGGAGTTAATCGCATCGGTTAATGTGCAAGGAGAATTGTCCACTCAAATGAGTTCCACCAGAGTGCGTGTTCATCAAGAAATATAAGTTGATGACAAGAGGAAACTGTAAGTTGTGAATACGAACGCATTTAAACTAACATTGCTGATGTTGTATCGTTCCAGTCAAAGAGAATAGAATAGACTTAGATTCGATTTCTAGGAATGAACTGAGATTTCTTCTGCATTTAAGCGTCTCTTAAGGCACGTGAATCGAATTAAGTCTTCCTGAACAGGTCGCCCCATTTATAAAGAGTTCAAGGCTCTGCTCATGTACCAAGCATCTCACATGATGATTGAGCATTACAGCAGTCGAACGAAAACAAATTACAGCGTTAAAATAGCTGCGATGATGTTTTAAGCTTTGATGATTAACTTGGTATTAAGCTTTGTTTAACATGCTGGAATTAAGTGGCTTTAATACCAGCATGGTATTAAAGCATTCCTCAAAGAGAAAGTGCTGTATTCTCATATAAGAAGTATATGGGACAGAACACAACAATCCTTCTCACAAGATTGACATCAGTGGACAATGTTCACTCATTGCGAATGACATTCGATAAGAATTATTTATTATTATTTTTTATGAATATTTTTCCGCTTTTGTTTCATTAAACACCAAAGACTGTGTTAGCTGTTTTATATTACTACAGTGTTAGAAGTTAGGAATGTTACTAAATTGACCCCAAATGTCGCTCTCCATGAAATACTTGTTCGACGTTAGCACCGGAACCGATCTGTGTGAGCTTCTGCGAACAATTTCCAACATTTAAGATTTATTATCTCCAACATTTATTTATGATCTCCAAGGAAATTCGATTCTGCATCTCTTTATGGTGGCAAACAGCTATGCAAAATATTTTTCATGAGCAGTGAGATAAACGCAGTTAATAAGAGAGAACGAAGATTCACTGGCATAAACTTCTCTCATCCCTCATTTGGAAAAGTGCATTAAATGTGTGTAATCGTGTCTGGTAATCGTGATGCAATTTGTGAAATACTCAATCTAAAGAAACATATAATACCAAAAAAATGTTTAACAAAAAATTGGAAAATATAATGACAAGGAGAGAATTAATGTTCTCAAAAAAGAATATTCTCTTCTTTCATAATTTCTATGCTTAAATTGAACTGACACTTTTAAACTTGAATTTTTAATTAAATTTTATCGGAAAACTTTCACCTCCTTGTTTGGTTAGTATATATTTCCTGATGAAAAGTCACTTTTTGTCCTTGCATTCAACTTGATATACTTAAATCAAGTTGAAACAAATAAAAATTCAAATTAATAGTCTTCATGTTAACAGGATGTGGTCTTTCTTTCTTTCTTGCATACGAGTTTCGTTTATAATTTAGGAAATATTACAACCGATCGGCTTAAAGATGTGTTTGGAGAATCATAAATGAATTATTGAATGGAAAGCAATTACTTCATAATTCCTCATCCATCCTTTGCAATTTTTATTGTCGTTTCTATGCATCTAAGCCTTATCTGCATCAGCATAAAAAGAAATTAGATTCTCAGCTGCTTTCTTTGAATTGAGTTCTCTCCTAACCAGAAATTTTTTCACTGTGGTCGATCGAGTATGGTTATTGAGTGTTACAAAGTAAATGAAAATTTAATTATTTTTACTAATTTGAATGAAGGGAAAGAGTTTATATATAAGAGATTGTATACCACATTCAGCAATGCCGAAGACGAATAGCATGTGACCGACAGTGATGCTTAGCAATAATATTCCCTTTTCCTCTTTTATTTTTCCAAAGAATGGAATGCAGTACCTTGCCTTATTAAAGGAAGGGAAGAAAAATATTTATTCAGATTATGTGAAAGGCAGTTTGTTCGAGAATTAATTTCGTACCTAAGATTAGAGGAAAAACACATAGATTATGATCATCCAATTCTCATATGCAGTTTTATTTCCTATCGTTGCTTTGAGAATTTCATGGAAATCCTTCAGAATTTCCAATAATGTCCTTGATTGTCTCTTCTCAAGTATACACTTTTGTAACATAATATTTGAGTATTCGTGATCTGTTCTGTCTATTGTTTCAAGTTTCAGGTTTGTGATGACTTTTTTGTGCCTCAAACAGGTCATATTCCGGTTGCACTCGTTTTGGGTTTTTTAGAAATTGACAGTCGCAATTAAAAACGTAACGGTCGTGTTTGTAAACTTATTATTTGTTTGTGTTTAAATTAAAAAAGAAGCATCAGGGTTGAGATAACCAAAGAAAATTAATCATAGTTAACAAAGTTTTAAATATGAAACCAAATGCTGCAGTTACCAATTTTTCTTAATACGAATATTGATGTACCTCATCAATTAGATTACATGAAAAAAAATAAACATAACGTGTGTTTTCAAAACGGTTTATTTACGAAATTCTTCATAACTATATAATTATAATGTTAATACCAATATTTTAGAAAATATAAACAAAAAATTGCTTTAATAATTATGTCTGTAATGATCGCAATTGTACATTGGCATCCACGCAAATAAATACCGAAAGTGTAACTATAATTAGAAGGACACTTTGCTACTCTCCGTCTGGTATTGAAAAGGCAATGTTTCATTATATCACTGCGAGAAAATCAGTATATACGGAAGATGTCATGTTTACATTGGTAATCGGATTAACCATATGCTAATATATCAGGAGGTCTTATTGTAATGTCTTTGTTGCTTTCTACTAATGACGTGCAACACTTTATATTTGTTTCGGTTGTTTACGAAAGAATGGCTTAGCAGGTTTGTATTTTGCTTCATAGACGGTTGGTATGCTAGTTTCTTTTGTAACTTTGTTTCCTATAAAGCGATTTGGAGTGTATCACTTGGAACAAGAAATCTGAATGTGATCCGATAAGTACACGATCGTGTGACAAGGCGGCAGGAGAATAAATTGATCGGTCACAAATATGGTGCAATCAAATCAACAGATCACCTATTCTGCTACTGTTGAGCAGCGTAAGTCATGAGGAGTAAAATTACAGAAGTTTTAGCATTCCCTAAAAATTCAGAGATCAAATATTACATTTGCTCATCTTCCCTATAAGTCAAAGAAGTCCAAGCTATTGTTACTGGTTTGGTAGTGTATATTTTTTGTTATCTGCTCTGGTACAATTTCCAAAACTCGAAGACAAACTTCGCGTAGCATGTTCGGTTCAGACATAGATTTTATAAGTTCAATGGAACAATCAGTTTGCCTTATTTTAAGATATTTTTCATAATGGATGAAAAATTACATTCGAACTGCCCTTTAGAAGAACGCAGTAAAGAGGATGTACAGCATGAGTGAATAGCTTTCCTCTTGGCATCTTGCCGTATGCCTTTTCCATATCAACAAAATATTCCAAGCAAGGCAAATCCTTGTTATATTTCTAAGATATTTCATCCATTTGTCTCAAAGTAAAATATCATCCTGACGCACGCACGCACGCACGCACGCACACACACACACACATATAAATATATAGAGAAATAATCGGGAAAAGAAGTAATGATGGTTCGCCATCTTTATCAAAGAACGGTAGTATAAAAGAGATAATTCAGTTTACTAGCTGCGAAATGTACGCTTTGCGGAGTGCGGTTAGATGATAATAAAGTAGTGAATGTGTTTAGAAAATGTAGGGAGAAAGAGAAATTGAAGAGGATTTCGGATCGTGAATGTGATATTTTTGTCAAACTTCAGGATGAAGCAATTTGCTATATGACAAGAAAAGGCGAGGTTGTAGCAGAGAATTGTGAGATAGTGAATGTAGAAGTGTTAATGATAGTATTAATGGTTTTACTGAGAATAAAAGAGATGAGATCGATGCATTGAGTGAGATCGCGTTGTTAAACGGTGTGATAGAAATGGCAAAATAGCAGCTAGTGTGCATGAACAAACGTCGACTGAATGAACCAACCAATAATAAAAAGTATGACAGGAAAAATAGACGTATGTTTGTGAACATGAACAAAATGAAGGATAGAGTGCTGTATGGAGGCTCGTTAGTACGTGGTGTGATAGTAGAGGATTTGAACAAAATCGTACCAACCTTGTGCGACCATAAAGGATATAACTGAGTCTATTACAGAGCAAAATAAAAAGGGTGAAAGAAATGATTGTTGTGGCAGGTACGAATGATTTGAAAGGAGACAAAATGGAAATGATAGAAGGCCTGAATGAATTGTTTGAGGTAGCAAAGAAAAGAGTGAGAGAGTTAGAATGAATAGTCTTTTGCCACGGTAAGAGAGTGAAATGTTTAAAAGGAGTGCCATAATTGCGAATGACTTTATGCGTTGGATATGCATGACGAGTGGTGTGGAATTTGTGGACGTGTGGAGTGAGTTCGATGGGCGAAAGGATCTATATAAGATGGATGACTTGCATTTGAATGGTAACGGTGTAAGAAGACTTGAGAAAGTGTAGCTGAATGTGGTGGATATGCAAATTTAGGGAAACTATATTTATTAAGGGGGAAGGGGTAGATATACATTCGTTAGGGAGGCAGTTGAATGTAAGAATGAATATAATATGCCCGACCAAATACGGACAACAAATCAGAGCGGGATAGTTAACATAAGGCAGGAAGGTAGGATTGGGACAAAAATTCATGTACACTAATGCTAGGAGTATTAGGAACAAGAAGGAAGAGATTTTGGCCATGGTTGGCACATCCAGAGCGAAGGTTATTGGTTTTAGTGAAACATGGCTGACTGTAGATTATATAGCTTGTGGGATTGAATGTGATGGGTAGAGTGTGTTCAGGAATGATAGAGAGAATAAAATGGGGGAGGAGTATTGTTGATGATAGCTGATGAGCTGCAGCCAAGGAGAATAGAAGTTGAATTGCAGGATAGAGAAAAGAGCACATTTGAGGCCATTTGATGTGAGATTGTGGCTAGCAGAACTAAATATAAAATTGAGTGCTGCTATAGACGAGGTGATAGAAAAGATGGTGGTGACAGTATGCACAAGCAAATAGAAGAAATGAGTGGAAGGAGGGTGATTATTATGGGAGATTTCAACTATGGTCGCATTGATTGGTGTGAGGAGAAGACACATAGGAGGAAGGAATTGGATTTTATGCGGTTATTAAGGGATAACTATCTGCGACAGCATGTAATGGAAAACACTAGGAGGGTAGAGAGTGCTTGACCTAGTAATTACATCTCAGGATTTGGCTGTAAGAAATATGACCACATTGCCACCAATCGGTGAGTGATCATACGGTCTTGACTTCGGAAGTGGCTAAAGGTGTAGAATTTTCAATTAAGACAGGGTACATGTGGAATTATCAGGCTGTAAAGTATGACAAGCTTAGGAGTTTGACTGGTTCAGTGCCATGGCATGTATAACTGCAAGGACTAGAAGTTGATAGTGCATGTGAGGTACTTAAGAAGTGTTTGCATGAAGCAATGGCTGACTGTATACCTAGAGTGCGAATAATAAATCAAGTAGGGGTTAAATGGATGAATAACACCATTATGCTTGAGCTACAAAAAAGAAACAACTATGGAGGGAATTTAAGGAGAAAGGTGACCGGCAGGTATACGTAAGGTATAAAGCGCAGGAGAGAAGGGTAACGAGTGTGGTAAGAAAAGCAAAAATGGATTACGGAAGAGCATTTCCATGGAAGCTAAAGAGAATCCTATCCTAAACAGTTTTTTAGATATGTAGCAAGTAAAAAGAAAAACGTACATGGCAGAATAATTTTAAAGAATGCCGATGGTAGGGACGTAACTGAAGCAGTTGATATAGTTGAGTTACTGAATGAGCACTTTGCAAGAATATATCATCCAGGTGGTGACATTGCAGAAACGAATGTACCAGTGGATTATACGGGAATTGTGGTGAATTAAGTGAAGGTGAGTAGTCTATTGCATAACCTCAATGTCAATACATCTGTGGGATTGGATGCTATACCAGCTCGTGTCGTACGAGAAGCAGCTAAAGAATTGTCAGTACCCCTGACCATTTTGTTTAATTTGAGTCTCGGGTCTGGGTTAGTCGCGAGGGGGTGGAAAATAGCTCCACTGCATAAAAGTGGTTCCAAGACTGCTGTTGTAAATTACAGACCGATTAGCTTATCAGATATCTTTGTCAAGGTTTTAGAGAAATTAGTCAAGAAAAGACTACAGAATTGGATAGAAGAAAATGGGATATTGCATGCGGGACAACATGGTTTTGTGAAGGGTAGATCATGCTTCAGCAACTTGCGCACGTTTTATAACACAGTGACGGCTGAACTGGATAGGGGTAATGGGTTTACAGTAATACTACAGGACCTTGCCAAGGCTTTTGATAGGATACCACTTGGAACCCTAATAAGCAAACTCGAGAAGATGGGGATAGATATAGGGTTAGTGAGATGGATAGGAGGGTGGTTGAAGGAGAGATACCAGAGAGTGGTTTATGCAGGAGTGGAGTCTAAAAGATGGCTTGTGACTAGTGGAGTGCCGCAGGGCTCTGTTCTTGGACCACTGCTTTCCAATTTGTTCATCAATGATACAGGAAAGGATCTGAGAGGAAGTGTTCACTTGTTTGCTGATGATGCAAAGTTGGGTAGAGCAATTGTGAGTGCAGAGGATGACAAAATAAATTTTGCAGGATGATTTGGAGGACTGGGCTAGGAAAAATAGATGTCAATTTAATGTGCCAAAGTGTAAGGTCATGCACTTTATTTGTGAAAAAAATAGCAGCAGTATATCGGATTGGTGGAACCGTACTCCAGGAGATTGATGAGGCCAGGGATTTGGGAGTGTTGGTGGATAGGGAAATGAAGTTTAGTGGCACATTGCAAAAGTGAATAAAACAGATCACCAAATCACTTGACGTTTGAAAAATACTTTAACATGCAGAGAAAAACAAGTTGTTGTTCCTCTGTATCGAGCTTTGATAAGACACCATCTGGACTACTGTGCCCAGCTATGGGCACAAGGGTTTCTTCGTGAAGAGGAGGAAGTGGAGAGGATCCAGAGACGAGTGTCCAAGATGATATCAGGTCCGTGGAATGAACCTTATAAGAATAGGTTGAAGATTTGTGGGTTGCAGAAATTGATCGATAGGCGAAGGAGGGGTGATATGATTGAGCCATTCAAATTACTGAAAGGTTTCTATAAGATTGATCCAGAAGATATTTCTGAAAATATGACTGGTGGTGGGAGGACTAGGGGCCATGCATGGAAGCTGGGAAAGAGCGTGGTTTACAACGGTGTTAGAGCTAGGAGTTTTACTAGGAGAATAGTGAATGAGGGGAATACGTTTCTAGAGTCTGTTGTGGGTGCTACCACCGTGAATGAGTTCAAGGGAAGGTATGACAAATATTGTGTGAATGTCGAATAGTTTTTCTTGACATGATGTTAAGGCCTCCCTCGATGAGTCTGTCGACTCCTTGGAGTTGCCCTGAACAACAATAATAATAATAAGAGGTAAGTAATGTTTCATTTTACCGAGAAATAGAAAACAAAAATCCTTTCAACCGGAATTTTAGAATATGAGGAGATTGTGTTCTTTGCCCAAGGAAATCGTTAACATTATAGGTATTCTAAATCCATTCATATCCATAACTTAAATCTTTCCATACACATCATTGCTTCTAATTATGTCATGTGAATTTCCATTAACAATCTTTTCGTTTGCTCGCATTAAAGGCAGATCGTAAACTAAATATTCACACTATAATAAATTATTTCAGTTGCGTCAGTATTTACTTTCTTTTTAAGGCGACCTTGTTCTTGAATCATTTTCGTAATTTTATTGATTTCCGAACGAAAAATGGAAGTTTCATTTTTTGTGAAAACAAAAAATAAAATTTTCGAAATGTGAAAATTTAATGTTTGGATTTTTAATAACATTTTCATGATTAAAAGTATTCACTCGTTTTAATGACTCGCAATGAATAAGTACGTACGTATCTACCGACTATTCTTGAATAATCAGAAGGTTCGAAGAGAATAACGCTGCCAGTTGGTTTTAGTGAAAAGCCTCTGAACCACGTCAAGGTACCAACCATTTCAGAGGTGTTTACTCTTTGATATTCCAGGAGAAACCTTTCTTTGTCTGGCAGTAAAACAAAGAAAGTAAAGAGACTGGAGTCATGCACGTAACGCAAAAGACTGTAAATATTTTACATAAAATAAAGTGGTCAAAGAAGGCATTTAATTAATTAACAATAAAAAATAACTTTCATTGCCACAGGAACATAAAGCTAATATTAATATTGCTGGCAAATCTGATACTCGTAATGTAGCTACTATACTAGCGACGTCATACAGAAACATTAAATTGAACTCGAAAGTACGAAAAGTCAAGCGACTAATTTTAATATTTAGATTCGTCCGAATAAAATTACTCCAATAACATTGACATTCATAGCTAAATTTACAAAGACACATTTTCATTTGTATAACTACGCAAAACCTAAATACGTACGATACTTTCGAACTCAATGCATTGATTTAAGCAGCAATCATTCATTGAAAGGCAACAAAATAGTAAATTGTCATGAATGTATAGGTGTCCCAAAATTTACGCAAGATTTAAATTTAGCGCCATTTGTGCGGATAGTGTTGCCACCGAGAAAAAAAAGATATCATGATAGCAAACTGTCCAGGGTTATTAAAATGGAGCGCTACACGAAAGAACAACGCATTTTCATGGTTGAGCAATATAATAAAAACAACGAACATTTGTCAGCTATAGTTCGCAATTTTTCGTAAAAAAACATGCGGAATAGTGATTTAACTTCATCAACTGTTAAAAGATTAATTAAAAAATTCAAGGAAACTGGATCAACTAGTGATCTTATACACTCTGGCCGTCCTTCAAAAAATCATTCAACAGAAAACATCGAAGCAGTTGGTGAGAGACCAGGAACATCAATTCAACACCGTGGTCTTGAATTTCGAGAAGCTCTCTACAGCGTATTCTCACGAAAGACTTGCACCTTTATACCTAGAAAGTTCAACTGAATAAAGAACTGAAGTCTACTGACCACAGACAGCGAAGAGAGTTCAGTTCGTTGAATGCCTTATGGAACAACAACAAGTAGATGCTTATTTTTCGAACAAAATCATCTTCGGCGATGAGGCTCATTTTCATCTTGATGGCTTCGTTAATCGACAAAATTGTCGCATTTAGGGTTCAGAAAATCCACGAGTGAATGTTGAGAAACAAATGCATCCACAACGTGTCACTGTTTGGTGCGGATTTTGAACTGGAGGCATCATCGGTCCATTCTTCTTCGAAAATTCGACTGGTCAAGCAATAACAGTTAATGGTGCTCGCTATCGCGACATCATAATCCAGTTTATTGTGCCTAAATTGCAAGATATGGATGTGGACGACATGTGGTTTCAAAAAGACGGTGCCACATGCCATACATCCCAAGAAACAATTCAATTACTGCACGAGTCATTTCCTGGTCGTGTAATTTCCCGTTTTGGTGATCAGAATTAGCCGCCCAGATCATGTGACTTAACGCCTTTGGACTTTTTTCTTTGGGGTTTTTTGAAGTCTAAGTTTTATGCCAACAAGCCCACGTCTTCTCTTTGTAAGAAATAGAACGCTGTATCAACGAAATTCAGCGACATTTATGCAAAACGGTCATGGAAAATTTCGACAAAAGAGTGCGTATGTGCCAGCAAAGCCATGGAGGACCTTTACCGGACATGTTATTCCATGCATAACCCTATACTATATACTTTATGAATCAATAAGAAATTACAATTTTTAATTAAAAACCTGTGTTTTCTATGAAAATTACTTCTTGTGTGAATTTTGGGACACCCTGTATTTATAAAATCATTTATTGAGAAAGTATTTAAAATTTGTATAAAGATATCTATTTCTTTATACAAATATGATCTCTTAAACTGAATAAAAATTAATTAGACCAATAGAGTAAATTCATTTTTAAAAGACGAAGCACTTTCATGAAGTAATGAAACGAAATGAATCAACATTGTATTTAAGAGGAAAGTCCCGTCTAGACAAAAGAATTAAAACTTCCTTCATCAAATATACATAATACACTTCCATTGTTTGTAACGATAGATAATAAAAATTATATCTCCAATTCAGTGCTATGGAAAAAATCAAATAAAAGAGTGGTGTTGTATAAGAACATAAGGATTTTGATATAGGCAATAAAATAATATATTCCTAAATCATATTTCTGATTTAGAGCAAAGAAAAAAATCAAACAACATAGTGGTTGTATAAGAATTACAAGGGCAATTACCACATGCACAGTATCATATGATTCCTAATTATTGAATAATGTTTATAAAGAAAAGGAGAAAGCATACTGTGCGAATAATTGCAATTGAGTAACTAATAAAAAAACTCTAAATCTCACCATCATGAGAATGTAAAAGGCTACTTACCTTACCTTACCTAAGACACTTTCCTTCTTTTATTACGTGTGGCTTCTTCAGGATTCATCTGAGACGCTGTCCTTACTACAGATGTTGTTATAGAATCTTTCTGTTCACCCTTCTTATGGTCAGAGCTACATTCTGCTATTTCGTCTAATTCCAAAGAGGTGGTTTCAGAAGTGCTGACTTCGCCGCTTGTCTGATTAAAGCAAGACTCAGCCATAGCTTCGATGTCATCGTCGGTCAGTGTGGACATAATGTAATCGAAATCATCTTGGCTTAAGAACGCCGGAATGTCACACGATTCCTGAACATCCGAGGTGGATTCTACAGCTGGAATATCATCCTCTTCGTCATCCAACGTTATTATTTCAACTACTTTAGAAGAAGAAGAAGAAGTAGAAGTAGAAGAAGAGGGAGAAGAAGAGGAAGCAGCAGAAGGAGAAGAGGGCAGTTTAATGGATGATGAACCGGTAATATACTTCAGAAATTCCTGAAAATACTTGTGAGATTCCTTCTCTGTTTTTTCTGACCGCATGAATAGAACGGTCTTTTCCCCTACTTTGATTACGGTCACTTTTCGGAATCCGAAATTCTGAACCCTCTTTCGTTCCACGTAGGTGGTGACTTCTCCAGCAACGGCCTGAAAGAGAAAATAAGAAAACATTTACTTTTTGTTCCGTTTTCTGTTCGTTCGTGAAGGAATATGATTTCAAATCTGAAACTACAGAAAAAAATTTACACGCTTGCTTTACTTACGTTAAATAGAAACAGAGCTGGCAGATTACAATTATCCACCCCAAGGGAGAGCTTCCATGTTTTCTTCTGCTTATTTGGGGTAATTTCTAAATACCCGGATACGAAGAAAGTGTTTGTTTGTGTTTTAACAATATACTTTATGTATCCGGATACTCGAACCATATTTTGATCTGTAAATGAAACAGAAAAGAAAGAATGATTAGTTACCGTCAAGTAGTTTAAGTACATCAGAAGCGAAAGATCATAAGAATAAGAAAATAAATGTGCTTAACAGTCAAACGTTTGTGTCTTCGTTTATTAGTTGTTACCTTGCCGAAAAGTATGCTTTTTAGCAAACAGTATGAATTGGTTGGACAAGAAGAAATGAATTTAAATTAGAAGACGCTTATTATGAATATGATTAGGAATAAAAAAGCGAGTTACTTACCCATAATTCAGCTTTAAAAACGCTTTTTCCAGATAATATCACGATGCAAATTGTTCTTACCGAGATAGAGAACTTGCACAAAATAGAGGAGTTCAATAATTTACAATCGTCTTTTATATGGCTACCCGCTTAAGGATTATCCAGTATTAACCAATAAAAATTAAGATTGCTGTTATGTAACACAATGTACTCTGAGTGACCAATTAAACGACGTGGTCCTGTTCGGACTATGATGACGTCACAGTTTAGGAAAATCTTCTTTTAGCCTGAATTTTAAAATCATTAAATCTTAATTCTAGAAAGTTGCTGAAAGTAAATTCATATTGTCCACGTAAACAATGTCGCATAACTGACAAATATTCTAAAAAAAAATTACTTCTCAAATGGAAGTGATGCAGAAATCTTACCTCATTATTGGTGAACATTGTTAACACTAGTACGAAATAAAGTGGCATAATATTTTTCTAATATATCCTGGAAGTTTCTTTTAAAATATTATAGATTTTTTTCCACATTGTTATTATCTTAAATGATGTCTTTAAAATATTTCATTTCGCAAAATATTACAAATTCTTTAGTGTACATGAAACCGAACCATATTTTGAACAATAGTATTGGGTTGTAATCATGCAATTTTGCAAGCTTTCTAAAATCCAAACATTTAGAAATTTTAGATGATACGTAAGAGGCTTATATTGGTAATACATTTAGAAAATATAGCAATTATTCATACGTGCTAATTTAATTCAAGTGTTCTCACCTTTTGTCATTTATTACTCAACACCGAACCGATTGTTCACACAAAAGTAATGATTCCAAATGAAAAGCCTGAAAATTTCGCATTGGTTTTAATACACAAGTCTTAAACTTATAAAAATGGTTCGTCAGAACGGATAGTAAATTTTAAATTGTCACCGATCGTGTCTTTAGAAAGAAAGGACTACTTCTTTCCCTTACCAGTAACTGGGTGGAGAGAAAAAGAGAGTTAGGGAGAAGTGATCCCACCCGATTATTCTAATTTATCATTGCTCATGTCTGAAGTACGAATCCATCCAGTAATAAGAGCAATTTCCGATATTGTTGTACTTTTTTATTACAACTCAATTAATGAGTCAAATTGTATTGTTGAATATTTGGAATAATTATTTCATTGTTTTGCAGCATCAGTAATTTTGAGAAATCGCAGTTTCTTAAATAATTAAAACATTAACGGAATATCAATTGAATGTGTTCTTTACCAATTAATTTCTCTAAATTCAAATTCAGTGTTGTTAAGAACCTGAATTCTTATTAACGTTTCATATACAGGTGAATAATTCGGAATTTTTCCTTCACTCGATAAATTTACTGGTTGGATAAGAATGACATGAAATTTACGAATTTCCTGCGATGTTCGTTTGGACAAACACACAGGTTTCACGTGTCATTCGAAGACACATTCAAAAAAGAAAAAAATAATAAAGCTTGCGTTTAAAACAGAAAATTAAATTCCATATAAAAATGTACTGCTGAAAAATATTCAATACTATTTCAATGAAGAAATTAGAAAAACTGATAATAAAAGTCAATAGACAATAATTTCATGTTTGAAATTAAAATCTGCCTGAGGCCTCAGAATAAGGCTTGTAGATGAACCATATTTCTAGGTCAAGATATGATTCATATTCAATGGGCGACAGAGCTTCTGCTGTGCAGTTATATAACTTGTTGGATTACTTGTCTAAACCAATCACGAAATCAGACAAATTCTAACCAGAAATGTAGGATCAACACTTTAGATTCATGATAAACATAATAATAGCATAATAATAGCAAAAATAATAAACGCAAAATGAAAATTAAATGAAAGAAATGTTATTTGTAAAATAATTGTTTAGCTATATATCATCATTTTTGTTTTAAACCGCGGATTTTCGTTTTGATTATATCGAATAAAATAAATGAAATTTTGTTTGAATTATTTGGAAACTGGTGGAAATGATTACGTCGTGCTAACAGGCATTTTGCGATTCGTTTCTATAAACATGACGGTGTTTCATTGCTTCGTTTATTAATTAAACTCCAGTAAATGTTGGTCTTTGAATAAAATATTTCTCCGCTTTGCTTTATAAAAGAGATTTCTTTTATTTTCATGAATATTGTTAAATTCCTTTTCAGGTCCAATTAACACACCAGCACTTAATTGGCCACCTGCCGAAGCCTCAGTTTTTGAAAGCACCTCTGAAAGAATATGAACGCTAACTCGTTTTTCTTAGGTTTTTGTTTCTAATTAAATTCTATCCATTTTCTATTTCTATCCCTTCTGTCTGGTAATAAGGATCTTATTTGTAAAATAATCAATCTAAAGAAACACATAATACCAAAAAAAAATGTTTAACAAAAAACTCACAGAATATAATGACAAGTAGAGATTTAACGTTCTCAAAAAAGAATATTCTCCCCTTTCATAATTTATGTGCTTCTATTGAACTGATAATTTGAATTTCTAAATTTTATCGAAAAACTTTCACCTCCTTGTTTGGTTAGTATATATTTCCTGATGAAAACTTACTTTTCGTCCTTGCATGCAACTTGATATATCTATATCAAGTTGAAACAAATAAAAATTCAAATTAATTATCTTCGTGTTAAAAGGATCTGGTCTTTCTTCTTTCTTGCATGCGAGCATCGTTTATAAGTTACGAAATATTACAACGGATCTGTTTGAAGAATCATAAATCGAATTATTTGGTGCAAAGCAATTACTTCATAATTCCTCATTCATCCTTTGCAATTTTTATTTCAGTTTCTAAGCATCTAGGCCTTCTCTACATGACCATACTAAGAAAGTAGATTCTGAACCGCTTTCATTGAATTTGAGTTCTCTTGTAACTAGGAATTGTTCCACGGTGGTCGATGAAATGTGGTCATTGACTTTCACAAATTAAATGTCAATTTAATTATTTTTACTAATTTGAATAAAGGGAGAGTGTTTCTATATAAGAGACTTGTATACTGCCCTCAGCAATACCGTAGACGAATAGCACGTGACCGACAGTGATGCTTAGCTATAATATTCCAATTTACTCTTTAATTTATCCAAAGAATGGAATGCAGTACCTTCCCTTATTAAAGGAAGGGAAGAAAATGATTTATTCAGAATACGTGAAAGGCAGTTTGTACGAGAATTAATGTCGTACATAAGATTAGAGGAAAAACACATAGATCATGATCATCCAAATCTCACATTCAGTTTTATTTGTGGTTGTTTTGAGAGTTTCATCTGTGGTTGCTTTGAGAGATTCAGAGAAATCCTTCAAAATTTCCAATAATATCCTTGATTGTGTCTTCTTAAGTACACAGTTTTGTAACATAATATTTGAGCATTCGTGATGGGTTTTGTCTATTGTTTCTTACTTTACAGTTTCAAGTTTGTGATGACTTTTTGTGCCCCAAGCAGCTCTTATTCTGATTGCACTCTTTTTTGGATATTTTTGAAACTGAGAGTCGCAATTAAAAACATAACGGTCGTTCTTGTAAATGTATTATTTGTTTGTGTTTACATTAAAAAGATATATCAGGTTTGAGATAACCAAAGAAAAATAATCATAGTTAACAAAAATTTTAAATATGAAACCAAATGCTGCCGTTACCAATTTTTCTGAATATGAATATTGCTTTAAATTTGCTTTAATAATTATGTCTCTAATGATCTCAATTATACATTGACATCTACGCAGATAAATACCGAAAGTGTAACTATAATTACAAGGACACTTTGCTACTCTTCGTCTGGCAATGAAAAGGCGATGTTGCATTATATCACTGTGAGATAATCAGAGATACGGAGATGATGGCCAAAATAAAATTCTCGAGGAATGTTTTTGCACGATAACCATGTTTGCATTCCTTTCATCTGTCAGAGGCTTTAACAGGCATTCAAACCGATACCTTTCCAAGTTCTCTTGGTTCTTTTATCCGTAAAACAAGGATAAGTGGTTTACCCATATACCTCAAAGTCTTCTTGTCTGTAAATTGTGTGTGCTTTAAAACCCGGTCTGCTTGATGTGAGCGAGGAAAATCACGAGATTCCAGAAGAAAATAATCCCTCTACCACCCAATATGACTAGCTAATTCACAAAAGAGACCAGATAAAGATTCCTCACAACATAGACGGAAATAAAAACCAGGCCTTTCATATTAAAGTGTTTCGTCTTAACGACTTAGCTATCTACGAAACACTTTATATACGGAAGATCTCATGTTAACATTGGTAATCAGATTAACCATATGCCAATATATCAGGGTGCCTTATTGTAATGCCTTTGGTGCTTTCTACGAATGACCTGCAACACTTTATATGTGTTTCGGTTGTTTACGAAAGAATGGCTTCGAAACTTTGTATTTTTCTTCATAAACGTTTGGTATGTCAAAGAAAAATTAGCATGCTTGACAGTGTTAAAAAGTTGCATTTATTGAGTACTTCTTTATTCCTTCTTATGTATTTCCATTCAAGGACAGGCCCGTTGCCAGTGGGGTGTAATATATATACATGCATGGAATATAATTTCGCCATCGATTGATGATAACCTAATTAGTGAATAAAGTTTATTAACCATAGGAGAAAACATACTGTGTGAATAACTTCAATTGCGTAACTAATAAAGAAACCCGAAATCCCACCATCAGGATAAAGTAAAAGGCTACTTACCTAAACTTCCCTAAGATACTTTCCTTCTTTTGTTACGTGTTGCTTTTTCAGGCATCACCCCAGACGTTTTCAGAGAATCTTTATTTTGTCCATCTTATGGTCAGAGCTACCTTCTCCTATTTCGAATGTTATGTCTAATTCCAAAGAGGTCATTTCAGAAGTGTTGACATCGTCGCTTGCTTGATGAAAGCAAGACTCAGCCATAGCTTCTATGTCATCGTTGTTCAGTGTGGAGATAATGTATTCGAAATCATCTTGGCTTAAAAACACCGGAATGTCACACGATTTCTGGTGATCCGAATTGGTTTTAACAGCGGAAATATGACTTTTCCATATCAACAAAATGTTCAAAACAACACAAATCCTTGTTATATTTGTAAGATCTTTCATCTATTTGTCTCAAAGTAAAATCTGATTCTGACACACACAAACATATATGTAGAGAGGGAGAAATAATCGAGGATAAAATAAATGTATTTTCGATTTTAATTTTGAAACTTGTGTTATTTTATTCTGTGCATCTTTTCAAACCTAGAAGGATAATATTAAGAAAGAGGTAAATAATGTTTCATTTTACCGAGGAAAAGAAAAAAACCTTCAGCCGGAATTTTAAAATATCAGGAGATCGTGTTCTTTGCCCAAGGAAATAGATAACATTATAGGAATTTTAAATCCATTCATATCAATAACTTGAATCTTTCGATATACATCATTGCTTTTAATTATATCATGTGAATTTCCATTAACAATCTTTTCGTTTGCTCGCATTTAAGGCCGAACGTAAACTAAATGTTCCCACTATAATTAATTATTTCAGTTGCATCAATATTTACATTTTTTAAGGCGCCTTGAATCATTTTCGTAATTTTATTTATTTCCGAACGACAAATGAAATTTCATATTTTGCGAAAAGAAAAAATAAAATTTCCCGAATTGTGAAATTTAATGTTTGGCTTTTCAATAGGATTTTCATTATTAAGAGTATTCACTCGTTTACAATGAATAAGTATTTACGTATGTACTGACAGATTATTCTTGAATAATCAGAAGGTTAGAAGTGAATAACGCTGCCAGTTCGTTTTAGTGAAAATCCTCTGAACCACATCAAGGTACCAACCATATCAGAGGTGTTTACTCTTTGGTGCTGTGTGTGTGTGTGTGTGTGTTGTCTTATACTCCGTTGTTCTTGTTATCATGAATGGTCTTGAGAAAGAACTGACATCCCCATTTTGCATTTATTTAGAATCTGGTAAGTTTACCAGTTATATTCAGTACATTCTTGACTTTGGCTCATTGATATGATCGAGTTGTTGATATATGGGTTGAGGGTAATCTAACAAAAAGAGTGGATAGCATTCTGGTCAAGTACCGTCTAAGGAATTTACGACATTCTTCGATAGCAATTTATTGGAATTTAATTTGAAAAGAACGCTGAGTTCCAATTATCTGCTCTTATATGTATTGAGAAATCATCTACGACGTTTATTGAATTCGATGAAATAAGAGACCTTTGTAAAGAATATTTCGCTTTAATTAGCATTTATTTACATAACTGTATAGGAATAAACAGAGAGTACAATATATTTATAAATGTCATTGTTAATGATACGCTTATTAAAATATGGATAGATGGTTTTCCCGCCCAATACGCCTTTAAACGAATACTTGTCTTACTTTCATTTAACTGTGCATTCTACAACACTCCGATCCTACATCAGGATTTTAATGCACCTTCCTTCGTTCATTTCGCTCAAAATCAGATGAATCAATTTGAACTGTATGCTTATACGAACATTGAGATAAATTTGGAAACGACCAACAGAACATCGTTAAAGTTATGAAAATACATATTTACGCTATCATATCAAGTAAACGCAACTACTTTCAAGTCGTTTATTAAAGAAGAGAAACAGAGAGAGAGAGAGAGAGAGAGAGAGAGAATAGTTCTGTGTGGAGTGTAACCCAATTAGTTTCCAAACTATGCCAATTCACACCATCGTTTCTTGTAATATTAAATTTAATAACTGAATAGAGAATTAATGTTGCAGTTGGGTAAGGGTCATGGTAGAGGGAGGGAGGTCTAGTAAACCAGACAAATTTATTTTTATGCCAACTAAGGTCTCCAGTAAACAAAACCGTGGTCTGAAATTGAACGATGGGATTCATCCATGTAACCATAATGCTTTTTTTAGCGAAAATTCAAATTAAAAGTCGTCATAGCAACAGAATCTTGTTTTTTTTTTTTTTTACTTGGAGAATTGTTAACAAGTTACGAAATGTTGTAAATGAAGAGTCTTAAAGATGTTTTTGGAGATTATTAAATCGAATTATTGGATGTAATTAAATTATTCTGAGGGAGATAGTTTAATTTGATAATTACGTCATCAATCCTTCGAAATAAAGGAACGTGTTTTACACCAAAGAGTGATTCCCTGGATTTGTGGTGAAATCGTAGGTATGACATAGTTGTGCAAAATAAACAATTCTACGATCACGGAAACAGATAAATTCTTAACAGATTTAGTCTGTACTGAATGAATATTGAATGTGATATATGCAGTTTTATTCGCATCCTAAGCAAACTGATAAACATAGTTATATTGGGCTGTTTGCTAATAAGCATATTGTAGACAGTTTTTGTAAACATGACGGGGGTTTGATTCTTTCATTTATTAACTAAAATGCCTTTGATCTTTGTATCTAATAATTCTCCTATTTTTTTCCTGTTTAAAGTGATTTATTTTATTATCGTGAAAATATTTAAATCAGTTTTCAGATCCAATTAAAATCCAGCAGGAGCTTTACTGGTTTAAATAACGTCTGAAAGAATATGAAGAAAAACTCGCTTTTCAGAGTTTTCTTATTTCTAAATGCTATGCTAACATGCTATTCCTTTTGTATTTCTACCCAATACGTTTTCTAATCAGGATGCTCCTTGTGAAACACTCTATCCAAAAACAAAAGTAGTAATAGTACCATAAAAGAAATCTAATATCGAAAACATTAATAAAAATACGTAATTCGAAATTAAAACATATAATAAAAAAGAGAGAATGTGTTAAAATACGGAATATTCACATCTCTGCATTTTCTGAATAGCCTCCACAGACCTGAATCTCTTAACCTTGGATTTCTGAAGTTTATAGGAAACGTTTCACTCCATTGTTTGAAACGTGTATATTTCCTCATAAAAAGTACGTTTTCATCACTTCATTTAGTTTATAACAGTTACCTCAAGGGCAACATAGCTGTTAGAATTGTTATTTTCGTTTGATGATCGAACTTTCAAATTTTATATGTTGTGTATTTTTGTGACGCCATTGTGCATTGTTACTTTGTCATAACATTTCGGATATGAAGAGTTTTGATGACGTGTTGGATTATGTTTATAATTTGGAATAGTTCTGATGCAATACGTTTTACTACATAAAGGTGTTGATATGGCTGATAGCTTAATAACCTCATAGGGCTGACATTTATCAATGATGTCATGTGAGTTGATATCACATGAGTGCTTTTTCTATATTGTTATTATTATTATTATTATTATTATTATTATTATTATTATTAATATTATTATTGTGTATATCAAGAATATAATACTAAATACTGAAACTGATATAACAAAAAACAATTACGTGTATTTATATTTAAAGATCTCAACCACCTTAGAATGAAAACAGCTCAAGTGCCTGTAAATTTAACAAACTTCTACAAAGATGCCCTTCGACGATGGAAGAAGCTAAACCTCCAGCACACAGTGAACACAGCATCCCTAACTGAAATCCTCATTTAACCCATCTTTCACAACACGATGGTAAGGAGCCCGATGGCTCAGAAAGAATTTTTGTTTCTTCCATGGAGCTGGCGAAACGTGAGGATCTTGGGTGACATTCTTTCTCCAAGCCTCACCTGGCGCTCTCCAAATTCGCTCGAAAACCTGGAATATGGGAATGGGTCTGAGCAGATAGACACCGTAAAGGCCGCTTTTCAAGCCGCTATGCCTGATAGCATCAGAGAGGTGGTGCTTAGCCCTCCAAACTCAGAGGTTTTGGCGCCTATCTTTCTGATAAAAACCAATAACTCATGGGAGAAACTTACACCCAGCAACCTCAACAGGATCTACAGCACTCTAACACAACAGTCGAACCAAAGCACTTTGTTAGAAAATCCTGCATCATCTGATCAAACACTATTTCAATGGGATCTTCTATATCGCACAAGAGCCATCAAATCTGACGCAGATATTCAGTGGAGAATGTGGCACAATATATTATCCACTCCTATTATATTACGAAAATTGAACTCAAACGTCTCAGATAACTGCCTCTTCTGCTACCAATTAGAAACGGACCGGCACATCTACTTGGAATGCCCAGCCAACACTAAATTAATCAATTTGACTCGGGAAACGGCAGCTCTTTCCTGTGTTAGTCTTCATACAGAACAGGAATATTTCAATATTGTCCATGTGGAGTCAAATAACCATTCATTCTGCAATAACCTTTTCAACACCGCGAAAGAGGTAATATACAACTTCTACCTCAGACATACAAGACCAGACAGTTCAGCAACGTCACAGAGAGAGGCAACTGATCATCTCACTGCAGCCTTCCAACAAAAGGTGCGAAGTCGGATCCTACACGAGCATCACCACCATAGGCAAAACAACACCTTAGATCTTTTCCATCAAAAATGGAATCCACGGAATCAACTCCAGGCTGAGCAGGGCGACTGCATTATAATCCACTTTCCTGATTAGAAGTGACACCTTCCCCACAAAGAAAGGGAGAAGAAAGAAGAAAGAAGGATTGTTGTGCATAACAGTGCGAAAATTAATCAGCTGGCGCTCTCATGTAAATAGATAATATTGTGCAATAGTAACGTCTATGTTCTTCGACATTTAGGTTCTTATACAGTATCATATTAAAATAACTCTTAATGGCTTCAATTTAATTTAAAAAAAAATGTAATTAGCCTTATAACTGACTTCGATGTAACATACCTCAACAAGAGTATGAGCATGTAACCTCTCTGTCTTACTGCAGAGAAACAAAAACCGGTTAATCCTGTATACAAGATTGTTATGTTTACAATAAAAAAAAATCTATCTATATATTATTAGTTAGGGTTTTTAATCATTTTTCCCAAGTAAGCAAACAGACAACTAAGACAAATTTGCGGATGCACGTTCTGCAACACTATATCTATATCTATATATATATATATATAAACAGTGCTTTTTTTTGGCATATCGCTGCAGAACGGCGTGCCTGCGCATAACCTTTTTTACAGTTTTTTTAATATTTCAAAAGTAATTTTTGTAATAATGTACGCCCGTTACCATGCTTCTTAGCAGGTGTCGCCTGGTAACACTCATGCGCACGTCATTACCATCTAGGTTTTTTGGCTGTATGGACGTGTGGAAGTATATATATATATATGTAAATATCATTTGTATAATAATGTGTGCGATATCAGGCCACCCTCTTATGTTCTGTAATGAATATTTATTTGGTGAGTAAATGAGTAGAATCTATAGGGAAGTTTTTAATTCCTGAATTATGCTTTAGAGGAATGTTTAGTATTTAGTTTAGGAAATATTTAGAATGTTTAGTTAAAATAATTCCCTTTTTTCTTCCATACCCAAAGTAATTTCATTTACCATTGAAAATTAAATTTAAGTTTACTTTAAGGATGGGTAATATTGCAGTCACCGACCAAGTGCGCGAATTTTCTTGTCTTTTATTTCATCTTTTCACGAAACACAAATGTTTTTATTCTCTCCATTACTAATAAATTGGACAGTGTAATTTATATTATTTGGTTAGTGTTTAAGAACGATGGTCAATGGTGGCGAACACAAGATCACTAGAGACTAGCTACACGATGATTATTATAAATCATTAGTTAGGTATTAAGGATTTAGTTTTAAGGATTAAGGATTTATTTTGTCCCTGAAAATGATCGGCGTTAAAGGAATTATGTGTTTTCGGTATATGACAATAACCTTGTGTAAATTCATGAGCTGAAATGTAATGTGCACCATACCAAGGTTAAGGGAAGCAAGTGAAAAATCGCTGCTTGATCTCCAATGCATTATTTCTGCCGTCATATTTCTAAGCGGATGATTCTTAGAAACACATATTTCTAAGAATCATACGCTTAGTCCTTAGATCTATGTAGCAAGGTAACAGAGGAGGCAATACGAAAACAGAAGAACAAAAACAATAGAACAAATCCTGAATGCTTGTTAGTAGGATTTACTGAGCGATTTAAATATTTCTTTGGAAATTAGAATTAGGAATGGCGGAAGCATGAATTTTACTTCCATTTCAGAAGTCACCTAAGAGGAAATAAATTGAAACGAATAATCACTTGCATATGTTTAACTTCTGTGGGAAATATAAGATTTGAATTAAAACTGGTTGAAGAAGGCCAGTTCTTCATTAAAAAAATAGCGAATTCAGATAACGAATTTCACCTGTTGATTTTCCTGTTTAGATTAATCTTTCGCGCAGAGAAAAGTAGGAAATGTAAATGTCATTCTGCATTTGGAAGCTATACGTGTTTTCGCGCGGAAAGGAGAAAGAGAGAGAGAGAGACAGAGAGAGAGAGAGAAAGAGAAAGGGGATATATACTGCATATTCTGACCAGTACAATACCAGTTGAACACGCAAATACATACAAGTCCAGACGTCTCCAAATCGTTTATATAAGTGCGAAGGAATTGTATTTTGATCTGTTTGTTTCATATGATTTTATTATTATGATTATCATGATTGAAGGTTAATTTCCCAATAGAAAATGAAGACCTTATGTCATTTAAGGATATTTCAGTTTCTTGGATTCACAATTCCATCACTGCTGGTAATAGATTCTAAATAAAATTATGAATACTTTCTCTGATTTGAATGCATTTTGCATTGAGGCTGAATACAAATCACTCAAAGGCATCCGAGATAGATATACTTTATTGTTAATGGCTTCATTCGTATGCTGCCTTTTGGATGTCAACAACTGGGATCTAGTTCTGTTGGGGAAGTGAAAAATGTTTAAACATCCATAATAAATTTTCAAGAAAGTCAAATGCAAAACTCGCCGCTAACTACACACAAGTAACAAAAATTACACATTGGGCACACAGCAGTAAATCCTGTTAACGCAAATAATATTTTATTTCTTGGTATTATTGTGCTTTGAATTCTCGTGGTAGACTTTTCGATCAGTTCACTGAAATCATTTCTTTTCACAAGACTGAAGTTTGAACGATTACTCTTGCGCAAACTCTTCATAAACTAAATAAAAGTTGTCATAGGAAATCGATGTCTCTTCGCTGATAATTGCCATACTACTGACCCCACCTCAAATTCAACACTAAGTGTTTGGATGTTTTGTTAGTGATAAAACGTATAAAGTTAAAACGTGGATTACAAACGCGTAATCAGGGAATATATCAAACCCTTAATCAGGCAATTAAGATGGCCTCGGAGCTGACGACTGCAATCCATAAACTTACCAGAAAATGAAGTCTTATAGTAAACTGACCCCAAACAAATCTAAAGTTGGTGTTTGCGTTTTACATCCTAATAGCGAGATGCCGAGCAGATGTCAAGAAGAAAGAGTTTATGTTTCTCATCAAAACATAATAATCCTTTGCAAACGGATGATGTTATTTATGACATTTATTTATCTCGAATGACGATTATCAGTTGAAAGCTGGCTAATTGAAGCAACGATACTGTAAGAAGTCCGAATTTATTATTAATAGAAGAAAAATAATAAATTCGTAAGGTTTCTCTCCCAAAACAGTTTTCTGACACACGAACACAACCATCCCACATGCTTAAAATAATACAAGATTCAATATATTTTAGAATTTCAAAATGTCATTATTCATAGCTTATTCAATATCGCTAGTAGCGGAACACGCGAAATATCGTATGGGAAGGACTACATGCAATATAGGGCTGATTTATTTAATTTTTTTAAATAAGGGAAAGAGGGATAGGTTAAATTAATTAATATTGAAGGTATTTAGAAGGTCCCGAATGAACGTGTTTAGAAAACCTATTAAGCTGATAATGGGTGCGCATGTTTATTTGCGTTTAACAAAATCCAAGTTTTTGTTATTGCACAACTAATCAACGTTTGCTACCATGGTGAGAGAATTGATTTCATTCCTTACTGTAGAGCATTCTTACTGAAGCATTCCAATGAAATGCAGTCGAATCCCAAGCAACTTCCATTAGTGAATTTCTATCGCTTCGTAGCACGAAACGATATTCTTCCAGTGATGTGAATCTCAGAATAGCGGGAGTTAATCGCATCGGTTAATGTGCAAGGAGAATTGTCCACTCAAATGAGTTCCACCAGAGTGCGTGTTCATCAAGAAATATAAGTTGATGACAAGAGGAAACTGTAAGTTGTGAATACGAACGCATTTAAACTAACATTGCTGATGTTGTATCGTTCCAGTCAAAGAGAATAGAATAGACTTAGATTCGATTTCTAGGAATGAACTGAGATTTCTTCTGCATTTAAGCGTCTCTTAAGGCACGTGAATCGAATTAAGTCTTCCTGAACAGGTCGCCCCATTTATAAAGAGTTCAAGGCTCTGCTCATGTACCAAGCATCTCACATGATGATTGAGCATTACAGCAGTCGAACGAAAACAAATTACAGCGTTAAAATAGCTGCGATGATGTTTTAAGCTTTGATGATTAACTTGGTATTAAGCTTTGTTTAACATGCTGGAATTAAGTGGCTTTAATACCAGCATGGTATTAAAGCATTCCTCAAAGAGAAAGTGCTGTATTCCCATATAAGAAGTATATGGGACAGAACACAACAATCCTTCTCACAAGATTGACATCAGTGGACAATGTTCACTCATTGCGAATGACATTCGATAAGAATTATTTATTATTATTTTTTATGAATATTTTTCCGCTTTTGTTTCATTAAACACCAAAGACTGTGTTAGCTGTTTTATATTACTACAGTGTTAGAAGTTAGGAATGTTACTAAATTGACCCCAAATGTCGCTCTCCATGAAATACTTGTTCGACGTTAGCACCGGAACCGATCTGTGTGAGCTTCTGCGAACAATTTCCAACATTTAAGATTTATTATCTCCAACATTTATTTATGATCTCCAAGGAAATTCGATTCTGCATCTCTTTATGGTGGCAAACAGCTATGCAAAATATTTTTTATGAGCAATGAGATAAACGCAGTTAATAAGAGAGAACGAAGATTCACTGGCATAAACTTCTCTCATCCCTCATTTGGAAAAGTGCATTAAATGTGTGTAATCGTGTCTGGTAATCGTGATGCAATTTGTGAAATACTCAATCTAAAGAAACATATAATACCAAAAAAATGTTTAACAAAAAATTGGAAAATATAATGACAAGGAGAGAATTAATGTTCTCAAAAAAGAATATTCTCTTCTTTCATAATTTCTATGCTTAAATTGAACTGACACTTTTAAACTTGAATTTTTAATTAAATTTTATCGGAAAACTTTCACCTCCTTGTTTGGTTAGTATATATTTCCTGATGAAAAGTCACTTTTTGTCCTTGCATTCAACTTGATATACTTAAATCAAGTTGAAACAAATAAAAATTCAAATTAATAGTCTTCATGTTAACAGGATGTGGTCTTTCTTTCTTTCTTGCATACGAGTTTCGTTTATAATTTAGGAAATATTACAACCGATCGGCTTAAAGATGTGTTTGGAGAATCATAAATGAATTATTGAATGGAAAGCAATTACTTCATAATTCCTCATCCATCCTTTGCAATTTTTATTGTCGTTTCTATGCATCTAAGCCTTATCTGCATCAGCATAAAAAGAAATTAGATTCTCAGCTGCTTTCTTTGAATTGAGTTCTCTCCTAACCAGAAATTTTTTCACTGTGGTCGATCGAGTATGGTTATTGAGTGTTACAAAGTAAATGAAAATTTAATTATTTTTACTAATTTGAATGAAGGGAAAGAGTTTATATATAAGAGATTGTATACCACATTCAGCAATGCCGAAGACGAATAGCATGTGACCGACAGTGATGCTTAGCAATAATATTCCCTTTTCCTCTTTTATTTTTCCAAAGAATGGAATGCAGTACCTTGCCTTATTAAAGGAAGGGAAGAAAAATATTTATTCAGATTATGTGAAAGGCAGTTTGTTCGAGAATTAATTTCGTACCTAAGATTAGAGGAAAAACACATAGATTATGATCATCCAATTCTCATATGCAGTTTTATTTCCTATCGTTGCTTTGAGAATTTCATGGAAATCCTTCAGAATTTCCAATAATGTCCTTGATTGTCTCTTCTCAAGTATACACTTTTGTAACATAATATTTGAGTATTCGTGATCTGTTCTGTCTATTGTTTCAAGTTTCAGGTTTGTGATGACTTTTTTGTGCCTCAAACAGGTCATATTCCGGTTGCACTCGTTTTGGGTTTTTTAGAAATTGACAGTCGCAATTAAAAACGTAACGGTCGTGTTTGTAAACTTATTATTTGTTTGTGTTTAAATTAAAAAAGAAGCATCAGGGTTGAGATAACCAAAGAAAATTAATCATAGTTAACAAAGTTTTAAATATGAAACCAAATGCTGCAGTTACCAATTTTTCTTAATACGAATATTGATGTACCTCATCAATTAGATTACATGAAAAAAAATAAACATAACGTGTGTTTTCAAAACGGTTTATTTACGAAATTCTTCATAACTATATAATTATAATGTTAATACCAATATTTTAGAAAATATAAACAAAAAATTGCTTTAATAATTATGTCTGTAATGATCGCAATTGTACATTGGCATCCACGCAAATAAATACCGAAAGTGTAACTATAATTAGAAGGACACTTTGCTACTCTCCGTCTGGTATTGAAAAGGCAATGTTTCATTATATCACTGCGAGAAAATCAGTATATACGGAAGATGTCATGTTTACATTGGTAATCGGATTAACCATATGCTAATATATCAGGAGGTCTTATTGTAATGTCTTTGTTGCTTTCTACTAATGACGTGCAACACTTTATATTTGTTTCGGTTGTTTACGAAAGAATGGCTTAGCAGGTTTGTATTTTGCTTCATAGACGGTTGGTATGCTAGTTTCTTTTGTAACTTTGTTTCCTATAAAGCGATTTGGAGTGTATCACTTGGAACAAGAAATCTGAATGTGATCCGATAAGTACACGATCGTGTGACAAGGCGGCAGGAGAATAAATTGATCGGTCACAAATATGGTGCAATCAAATCAACAGATCACCTATTCTGCTACTGTTGAGCAGCGTAAGTCATGAGGAGTAAAATTACAGAAGTTTTAGCATTCCCTAAAAATTCAGAGATCAAATATTACATTTGCTCATCTTCCCTATAAGTCAAAGAAGTCCAAGCTATTGTTACTGGTTTGGTAGTGTATATTTTTTGTTATCTGCTCTGGTACAATTTCCAAAACTCGAAGACAAACTTCGCGTAGCATGTTCGGTTCAGACATAGATTTTATAAGTTCAATGGAACAATCAGTTTGCCTTATTTTAAGATATTTTTCATAATGGATGAAAAATTACATTCGAACTGCCCTTTAGAAGAACGCAGTAAAGAGGATGTACAGCATGAGTGAATAGCTTTCCTCTTGGCATCTTGCCGTATGCCTTTTCCATATCAACAAAATATTCCAAGCAAGGCAAATCCTTGTTATATTTCTAAGATATTTCATCCATTTGTCTCAAAGTAAAATATCATCCTGACGCACGCACGCATGCACGCACACACACACACACACACACACACACACATATAAATATATAGAGAAATAATCGGGAAAAGAAGTAATGATGGTTCGCCATCTTTATCAAAGAACGGTAGTATAAAAGAGATAATTCAGTTTACTAGCTGCGAAATGTACGCTTTGCGGAGTGCGGTTAGATGATAATAAAGTAGTGAATGTGTTTAGAAAATGTAGGGAGAAAGAGAAATTGAAGAGGATTTCGGATCGTGAATGTGATATTTTTGTCAAACTTCAGGATGAAGCAATTTGCTATATGACAAGAAAAGGCGAGGTTGTAGCAGAGAATTGTGAGATAGTGAATGTAGAAGTGTTAATGATAGTATTAATGGTTTTACTGAGAATAAAAGAGATGAGATCGATGCATTGAGTGAGATCGCGTTGTTAAACGGTGTGATAGAAATGGCAAAATAGCAGCTAGTGTGCATGAACAAACGTCGACTGAATGAACCAACCAATAATAAAAAGTATGACAGGAAAAATAGACGTATGTTTGTGAACATGAACAAAATGAAGGATAGAGTGCTGTATGGAGGCTCGTTAGTACGTGGTGTGATAGTAGAGGATTTGAACAAAATCGTACCAACCTTGTGCGACCATAAAGGATATAACTGAGTCTATTACAGAGCAAAATAAAAAGGGTGAAAGAAATGATTGTTGTGGCAGGTACGAATGATTTGAAAGGAGACAAAATGGAAATGATAGAAGGCCTGAATGAATTGTTTGAGGTAGCAAAGAAAAGAGTGAGAGAGTTAGAATGAATAGTCTTTTGCCACGGTAAGAGAGTGAAATGTTTAAAAGGAGTGCCATAATTGCGAATGACTTTATGCGTTGGATATGCATGACGAGTGGTGTGGAATTTGTGGACGTGTGGAGTGAGTTCGATGGGCGAAAGGATCTATATAAGATGGATGACTTGCATTTGAATGGTAACGGTGTAAGAAGACTTGAGAAAGTGTAGCTGAATGTGGTGGATATGCAAATTTAGGGAAACTATATTTATTAAGGGGGAAGGGGTAGATATACATTCGTTAGGGAGGCAGTTGAATGTAAGAATGAATATAATATGCCCGACCAAATACGGACAACAAATCAGAGCGGGATAGTTAACATAAGGCAGGAAGGTAGGATTGGGACAAACATTCATGTACACTAATGCTAGGAGTATTAGGAACAAGAAGGAAGAGATTTTGGCCATGGTTGGCACATCCAGAGCGAAGGTTATTGGTTTTAGTGAAACATGGCTGACTGTAGATTATATAGCTTGTGGGATTGAATGTGATGGGTAGAGTGTGTTCAGGAATGATAGAGAGAATAAAATGGGGGAGGAGTATTGTTGATGATAGCTGATGAGCTGCAGCCAAGGAGAATAGAAGTTGAATTGCAGGATAGAGAAAAGAGCACATTTGAGGCCATTTGATGTGAGATTGTGGCTAGCAGAACTAAATATAAAATTGAGTGCTGCTATAGACGAGGTGATAGAAAAGATGGTGGTGACAGTATGCACAAGCAAATAGAAGAAATGAGTGGAAGGAGGATGATTATTATGGGAGATTTCAACTATGGTCGCATTGATTGGTGTGAGGAGAAGACACATAGGAGGAAGGAATTGGATTTTATGCGGTTATTAAGGGATAACTATCTGCGATAGCATGTAATGGAAAACACTAGGAGGGTAGAGAGTGCTTGACCTAGTAATTACATTTCAGGATTTGGCTGTAAGAAATATGACCACATTGCCACCAATCGGTGAGTGATCATACGGTCTTGACTTCGGAAGTGGCTAAAGGTGTAGAATTTTCAATTAAGACAGGGTACATGTGGAATTATCAGGCTGTAAAGTATGACAAGCTTAGGAGTTTGACTGGTTCAGTGCCATGGCATGTATAACTGCAAGGACTAGAAGTTGATAGTGCATGTGAGGTACTTAAGAAGTGTTTGCATGAAGCAATGGCTGACTGTATACCTAGAGTGCGAATAATAAATCAAGTAGGGGTTAAATGGATGAATAACACCATTATGCTTGAGCTACAAAAAAGAAACAACTATGGAGGGAATTTAAGGAGAAAGGTGACCGGCAGGTATACGTAAGGTATAAAGCGCAGGAGAGAAGGGTAACGAGTGTGGTAAGAAAAGCAAAAATGGATTACGGAAGAGCATTTCCATGGAAGCTAAAGAGAATCCTATCCTAAACAGTTTTTTAGATATGTAGCAAGTAAAAAGAAAAACGTACATGGCAGAATAATTTTAAAGAATGCCGATGGTAGGGACGTAACTGAAGCAGTTGATATAGTTGAGTTACTGAATGAGCACTTTGCAAGAATATATCATCCAGGTGGTGACATTGCAGAAACGAATGTACCAGTGGATTATACGGGAATTGTGGTGAATTAAGTGAAGGTGAGTAGTCTATTGCATAACCTCAATGTCAATACATCTGTGGGATTGGATGCTATACCAGCTCGTGTCGTACGAGAAGCAGCTAAAGAATTGTCAGTACCCCTGACCATTTTGTTTAATTTGAGTCTCGGGTCTGGGTTAGTCGCGAGGGGGTGGAAAATAGCTCCACTGCATAAAAGTGGTTCCAAGACTGCTGTTGTAAATTACAGACCGATTAGCTTATCAGATATCTTTGTCAAGGTTTTAGAGAAATTAGTCAAGAAAAGACTACAGAATTGGATAGAAGAAAATGGGATATTGCATGCGGGACAACATGGTTTTGTGAAGGGTAGATCATGCTTCAGCAACTTGCGCACGTTTTATAACACAGTGACGGCTGAACTGGATAGGGGTAATGGGTTTACAGTAATACTACAGGACCTTGCCAAGGCTTTTGATAGGATACCACTTGGAACCCTAATAAGCAAACTCGAGAAGATGGGGATAGATATAGGGTTAGTGAGATGGATAGGAGGGTGGTTGAAGGAGAGATACCAGAGAGTGGTTTATGCAGGAGTGGAGTCTAAAAGATGGCTTGTGACTAGTGGAGTGCCGCAGGGCTCTGTTCTTGGACCACTGCTTTCCAATTTGTTCATCAATGATACAGGAAAGGATCTGAGAGGAAGTGTTCACTTGTTTGCTGATGATGCAAAGTTGGGTAGAGCAATTGTGAGTGCAGAGGATGACAAAATAAATTTTGCAGGATGATTTGGAGGACTGGGCTAGGAAAAATAGATGTCAATTTAATGTGCCAAAGTGTAAGGTCATGCACTTTATTTGTGAAAAAAATAGCAGCAGTATATCGGATTGGTGGAACCGTACTCCAGGAGATTGATGAGGCCAGGGATTTGGGAGTGTTGGTGGATAGGGAAATGAAGTTTAGTGGCACATTGCAAAAGTGAATAAAACAGATCACCAAATCACTTGACGTTTGAAAAATACTTTAACATGCAGAGAAAAACAAGTTGTTGTTCCTCTGTATCGAGCTTTGATAAGACACCATCTGGACTACTGTGCCCAGCTATGGGCACAAGGGTTTCTTCGTGAAGAGGAGGAAGTGGAGAGGATCCAGAGACGAGTGTCCAAGATGATATCAGGTCCGTGGAATGAACCTTATAAGAATAGGTTGAAGATTTGTGGGTTGCAGAAATTGATCGATAGGCGAAGGAGGGGTGATATGATTGAGCCATTCAAATTACTGAAAGGTTTCTATAAGATTGATCCAGAAGATATTTCTGAAAATATGACTGGTGGTGGGAGGACTAGGGGCCATGCATGGAAGCTGGGAAAGAGCGTGGTTTACAACGGTGTTAGAGCTAGGAGTTTTACTAGGAGAATAGTGAATGAGGGGAATACGTTTCTAGAGTCTGTTGTTGGTGCTACCACCGTGAATGAGTTCAAGGGAAGGTATGACAAATATTGTGTGAATGTCGAATAGTTTTTCTTGACATGATGTTAAGGCCTCCCTCGATGAGTCTGTCGACTCCTTGGAGTTGCCCTGAACAACAATAATAATAATAAGAGGTAAGTAATGTTTCATTTTACCGAGAAATAGAAAACAAAAATCCTTTCAACCGGAATTTTAGAATATGAGGAGATTGTGTTCTTTGCCCAAGGAAATCGTTAACATTATAGGTATTCTAAATCCATTCATATCCATAACTTAAATCTTTCCATACACATCATTGCTTCTAATTATGTCATGTGAATTTCCATTAACAATCTTTTCGTTTGCTCGCATTAAAGGCAGATCGTAAACTAAATATTCACACTATAATAAATTATTTCAGTTGCGTCAGTATTTACTTTCTTTTTAAGGCGACCTTGTTCTTGAATCATTTTCGTAATTTTATTGATTTCCGAACGAAAAATGGAAGTTTCATTTTTTGTGAAAACAAAAAATAAAATTTTCGAAATGTGAAAATTTAATGTTTGGATTTTTAATAACATTTTCATGATTAAAAGTATTCACTCGTTTTAATGACTCGCAATGAATAAGTACGTACGTATCTACCGACTATTCTTGAATAATCAGAAGGTTCGAAGAGAATAACGCTGCCAGTTGGTTTTAGTGAAAAGCCTCTGAACCACGTCAAGGTACCAACCATTTCAGAGGTGTTTACTCTTTGATATTCCAGGAGAAACCTTTCTTTGTCTGGCAGTAAAACAAAGAAAGTAAAGAGACTGGAGTCATGCACGTAACGCAAAAGACTGTAAATATTTTACATAAAATAAAGTGGTCAAAGAAGGCATTTAATTAATTAACAATAAAAAATAACTTTCATTGCCACAGGAACATAAAGCTAATATTAATATTGCTGGCAAATCTGATACTCGTAATGTAGCTACTATACTAGCGACGTCATACAGAAACATTAAATTGAACTCGAAAGTACGAAAAGTCAAGCGACTAATTTTAATATTTAGATTCGTCCGAATAAAATTACTCCAATAACATTGACATTCATAGCTAAATTTACAAAGACACATTTTCATTTGTATAACTACGCAAAACCTAAATACGTACGATACTTTCGAACTCAATGCATTGATTTAAGCAGCAATCATTCATTGAAAGGCAACAAAATAGTAAATTGTCATGAATGTATAGGTGTCCCAAAATTTACGCAAGATTTAAATTTAGCGCCATTTGTGCGGATAGTGTTGCCACCGAGAAAAAAAAGATATCATGATAGCAAACTGTCCAGGGTTATTAAAATGGAGCGCTACACGAAAGAACAACGCATTTTCATGGTTGAGCAATATAATAAAAACAACGAACATTTGTCAGCTATAGTTCGCAATTTTTCGTAAAAAAACATGCGGAATAGTGATTTAACTTCATCAACTGTTAAAAGATTAATTAAAAAATTCAAGGAAACTGGATCAACTAGTGATCTTATACACTCTGGCCGTCCTTCAAAAAATCATTCAACAGAAAACATCGAAGCAGTTGGTGAGAGACCAGGAACATCAATTCAACACCGTGGTCTTGAATTTCGAGAAGCTCTCTACAGCGTATTCTCACGAAAGACTTGCACCTTTATACCTAGAAAGTTCAACTGAATAAAGAACTGAAGTCTACTGACCACAGACAGCGAAGAGAGTTCAGTTCGTTGAATGCCTTATGGAACAACAACAAGTAGATGCTTATTTTTCGAACAAAATCATCTTCGGCGATGAGGCTCATTTTCATCTTGATGGCTTCGTTAATCGACAAAATTGTCGCATTTAGGGTTCAGAAAATCCACGAGTGAATGTTGAGAAACAAATGCATCCACAACGTGTCACTGTTTGGTGCGGATTTTGAACTGGAGGCATCATCGGTCCATTCTTCTTCGAAAATTCGACTGGTCAAGCAATAACAGTTAATGGTGCTCGCTATCGCGACATCATAATCCAGTTTATTGTGCCTAAATTGCAAGATATGGATGTGGACGACATGTGGTTTCAAAAAGACGGTGCCACATGCCATACATCCCAAGAAACAATTCAATTACTGCACGAGTCATTTCCTGGTCGTGTAATTTCCCGTTTTGGTGATCAGAATTAGCCGCCCAGATCATGTGACTTAACGCCTTTGGACTTTTTTCTTTGGGGTTTTTTGAAGTCTAAGTTTTATGCCAACAAGCCCACGTCTTCTCTTTGTAAGAAATAGAACGCTGTATCAACGAAATTCAGCGACATTTATGCAAAACGGTCATGGAAAATTTCGACAAAAGAGTGCGTATGTGCCAGCAAAGCCATGGAGGACCTTTACCGGACATGTTATTCCATGCATAACCCTATACTATATACTTTATGAATCAATAAGAAATTACAATTTTTAATTAAAAACCTGTGTTTTCTATGAAAATTACTTCTTGTGTGAATTTTGGGACACCCTGTATTTATAAAATCATTTATTGAGAAAGTATTTAAAATTTGTATAAAGATATCTATTTCAAAACCAGCAATAAAAAAATATATTCCTAAATTATATACCTGATTTAGAGCAAAGAAAAAATAATCAAAGAACAGAATGCTTGTATAAGAATAACAAGGGCAATTACCGCATGCACAGTATCATATGATCCACTGAAAAATTAAATCGTTTACAGCGTTAAAATTTGCATTATTTTGGACTTCCTTATATTTCCATTCAAGGGCAGGCACGTTGCCAGTGGTGTATAATATATATACACACATGGAATATATCTTCGTCATCGACTGATTATTCACTAATTATTGAATAATGTTTATAAAGAAAAGCAGAAAACATACTGTGCGAATAATTGCAATTGAGTAACTAATAAAAAACTCTAAATCTCACCATCATGATAAAGAAAAAGGCTACTTATCTTACGTAAGACACTTTCCTTCTTTTATTACGTGTGGCTTCTTCAGGATTCATCTGAGACGCTGTCCTTACTACATATGTTTCCAGAGAGTCTCTTTTCATCCTTATGGTCAGAGCTACATTCTGCTATTTCGTCTAATTCCAAAGTGGTGGTTTCAGAAGTGCTGACTTCGTCGCTAGTCTGATGAAAGCAAGACTCAGCCATAGCTTCGAATCATCGTCGGTCAGTGTAGACATTGTAATCGAAATCATCTTGGCTTAAGAACGCTGGAATGTCACACGATTCCTGAACATCAGAGGTGGATTCAACAGCTGGAATATCATCCTTTTCGTCATCCAACCTTATTACTTCAACTACTTTATCAGAGGATGAGGGCAGTTTAATGGATGACTCGGTAATATACTTCAGAAATTCCTTAAAATACTTGAGATTCCTTATGTTTTTTCTGACCGCATGAATATAACAGACTTTTCCCTTACTTTGATTATGGTCACTTTTCGGAATCCCAAATTCTGCACCCTTTCTCATTCCACGTAGGAGGCGACTTCTCCAGCAACGACCTGAAAGAGAAAATAAGAAAACATTTACTTTTTGTTCCGTTTTCTGTTCGTTCGTGAAGGAATATGATTTCAAATCAGAAACTACAGAAAACAAATTTTCAGGCTTGCTGTACTTACGTTAAATAGAAAAACCTGGCAGATTACAATTATCCACCCCAAGGGAGAGCTTCCATGTTTTCGTCTGCTTATTTGGGGTAAGTTCTAAATACCCGGATACGAAGAAAGTGTTTGTTTATTCTTTAACAATATAGTTTATGTATCCGGATACTCGAAATATATTTTGATCTGTAAATGAAACAGAAAAGAAAGAATGATCAGTTGCCGTCAAGTAGTTTAAGTACATCAGAAGGGAAAGATCATAAGAATACGAAAATAAATGTGCTTAATAGACAAACGTTTGCGTCTTCGTTTATTAGTTACCTTTCCTAATAGTATGCTTTTTAGCAAACAGTATGAATTGGTTGGATAAGAAGAAATGAATTTAAATTAGTAGACACTTATGAATATAATTGGGAATCAAAAATTGAGGTTACTTAACCATAATTCAGCTTTAGAAATGCTATTTCCAGATAATATCACGATGTAAATCGTTCTTACTTAGAAAGAACTTGCACAAATTAGAGGAGTTCAATAATTTACAATCCTCTTGTATATGTCTACCCCAATTATGATTACCCTGTATTAACCAATAAAAATTAAGATTGCTGTTATGTAACACAATGTACTCTGAGTGACCAATTAAACGCCGTGGTCCTGATCGGACTATGATGACTTCACTGTTTAGGAAAATCTGTTAACCTGAATTTTAAAATCATTAAATCTTAATTCTAGAAAGTTGCAGAAAGTAAATTCATATTGTCCACGAAAACAATGTGGCATAACTGACAAATATTCTAAAAAAAATTACTGCTCAAATGGAAGTGATGCAGAAATCTTACCTCATTATTGGTGAACATTGTTAACACTAGTACGAAATAAAGTGGCAAAATATTGTTCTAATATATCCTGAGAGTTTCTTTTAAAAACTTTAATTTTTTTTCCACATTGTTATTACCTTAAATAATGTCTTTAAAATATTTAATTTCGCAAAATATTGCAAATGTTTTAGTGTACATGAAACCGAACCATATTTTGAACAATAGTATTGGGTTGTTATCATGCCTTTTTGCAAGCTTCCTAAAATCCAAACATTTAGAAATTTTATATGATATGTAAGAGGTTTATATTGGTAAAACATTTAGAAAATATAGCAATTATTCATACGGGATAATTCAATTCAAGCGTTCACCTTTTGTCATTTATTACTCAACACCGAAGCGATTGTTCACACAAAAGTAATGATTCGAAATGAAAAGCCTGAAAATTTCGCATTGGTTTTAATACACAAGTCTTAAACTTATAAAAAATAGTGCGTCAGAACGGATAGTAAATTTTAAATTGTCACCGATTCAAATTAATCATCTTCGTGTTAAAAGGATGTGGTCTTTCCTTCTTGCATCGTTTATAAGTTAAGAACTATTACAACAGATCTATTTGGAGAATCATAAATCGAATTATTGGGTGCAAAGCAATTACTTCATAATTGCTCATTCATCCTTTGAAATTTTTATTTCAGTTTCTAAGCATCTATGCCTTCTCTGCATGACCATACTAAGGAAGTAGATTCTGAACCGCTTTCATTGAATTCTCTTGTAACCAGGAATTGTTCCACGGTGGTTGATGAAGTGTGGTCATTGAGTTTCACAAATTAAATGTCAATTTAATTTTTTACTAATTTGAATAAAGGGAGCGTGTTTCTATATAAGAGACTTGTATACCTCCCTCATCAATACCGTAGACGAATAGCTCGTGAACGACAGTGATGCTTAGCGATAATATTCCTTTTTACGCTTTAATTTTCCAAAGAATGGAATGCAGTACCTTCCCTTCATAAAGGGATCGAAGAAAAATTTTTTTTCAGATCAGGTGAAAGGCGGTTTGAACGTGAATTAATGTGGTACATATTAGAAGAAACAGTTCATGGTCATCCAATTCTCACATTCAGTTTTGTTTCCCGTAATATCCATCAGTGCAATGATGGGTGCTTCAAGAGTTTCATGGAAATCTTTCAGAATTTCAAATTCTGTCCTCGGTTGTCTCATCTCAAGTATACACTTCTGTAACATAATATTTGAACAATCGTGATCTGTTCTGTCCATTGTTTCAGGTTTGTGATGACTTTGTGCCTCAAGCAAGTCTAATTCTGATTACAATCTTTTGGGTATTTAGAATTTGACAGTCGCAATTAAACACTTAACGGTTTTTTTTTTCAATGTAATTTTTTGTGTTTAAATTAAAAAGATGCAGTTTTGAGATGAAAGAAAAATAATTGTTAAGAAAAGTTGTAACTTTTATTATCTACGACTATAATCATAGATAAGGAAAGTTGTAAATATGAAACCAGATGATGCGTTACGAAATATTTTGAATAAGAATTTTATCAAACTTAATTAGATGTATTATCATAATTTACAAAATGTTTATTATAAATGTACATAAGACATTTATGATACTTGTTTGTAAAATGATATGGGAAAAAGTAACATCTTACATGAAAAAAATGAACACAAGGTGCGTTTTCAAAACGGGTCATTTACTAAATACTTCACAACTATAATTATATTGTGAAAAAATATTTTAGCAAACATAAACACAAATTGGTTTTTAATATTTATTGGTAATAATTATGTCTCTAATGATCGCTATTGTACTTTGACAACTGCGCAAATAAATTACCGAAAGTGTATGTATCTATGATTAGAAGGATACTTTGCTTCTCTCCGTCTGCTTATAAAAAGGCGATGTTGCATTATATATTACTTTGAGAAAAGTCAGATACTGAGATTAAGGCCAAAATAAAAAACTAGAGGAATGACTTTGTTATCATGCAGTGTTTACATTCCATCCATCAGTGGCTTTAACAAGCATTAAAACTGATAAAAACCAAGAATACTTGGAAAGCTGACTGTAATACGAGGATAAGGAGGTTACCCCTATACCTCAAAGTGTTCGTGTCTGTCGCAATTTGCTTGTTGTGAGCGACGAAAAACACGAGTTTCAGCAAGAAAATGTTCCCTCTACCTCCCTATATGACTGAAATTCACAAAAAGGACCAGATAAAAGGTTCCTCACAACATAGACGGGAATCGAAACCAGGTCTTTCACATTAAAGGGTTTCGTCTATAGCGAAAGACTTAGACGAAAAAGAGGTTCTCATGTTTACATTGGTTAACGATATGTGGATTTGCAAGTATATCTGGAGGTTTTATTGTAATGTCTCGTTTCTGTGAAGGACACACATTTTATGTGTTTCTTGTTTACGAAAGAGTAGCTTAGCAAGTTTGTATTCTTCATAAACATGTTGTAATAAAATTTCACGGTATTGATATGAACACAGACCTCAATGAAGGTTGAAACTGGTCTGGGTAGTGACCTTCTCTCATAATGTCGAACAGTAATACAGCTTCAGTTCACATTATGGGTAAATATCAAGAATAGTGATCGGAGTTTGCTCCACCTTAGACACGAGTTGCCTCAGCTTGCACTACCTTTAGGGTCAGTTGCTGCAGTATCCAGGTATTTACTTACGCTTGGAATCGCCGAACTTTATATAGTTTATACTATATTCGGCATGAAGCTCTTCGAGTTTCTTATTCGGCTAAGTAATGATATGGGATGTAATATCCCTTAACTTAAATAAATCATGTCGCCGAATTGAAGCTTTAGGCTCTTCATATATCTAATAAGAAAATAACTATTTATTAATTAAAAGGCTAATATTTCGCTGGTATTGTATCCAGCATCTTCAGAGCACACAACACAAAGTTTGTTACAGATGCAAGACAACCACAATCCGGTGTTACATTGGGGCTAGTATAATAACTAGTACAATAACTATGCATTAACGAAATCAGACAAAGGGAACACCACAGTAGTAACGGACACAACAGGATATGAAAGCAAAATGCATGCACTGCTCCAAGAGCGGTCTACATATCAAATCATAGATCGAGATCCCACCAACACACAAAAGAATAAAAAGGTGTGCAAGTTATTGATCAAAGTCACTTCCTGGCCAAAAGAAATTGGCAAAAAACTCAAACCCTTGCACGTTGAAACACCCAGAATATATGGTGCTCCTAAAATACACAAACAAGGTACACTTTTGTGTCATATTGTAGATAGTATAAACATTCCTACATATAAACTAGCTAAACAATTAGCAAATTACTAACCACTTACACAATTCTCCCTCTTTTGTTAAGAATTCTACCCACCTAAAAAGTATTTTAGAAAATCATACCTTAAATAGTTCAGACCTAATGCTGAGTTTTGATATCAACTCATTATTCACTAATGTACCACTGAATGAAACACTTAACTTACTAAATTCACAATTTCCCCCAGATATATTTCAGCTATTTTAATTCACAGTACAGGCAGGTTATTTTACACGGAGAGGGAAAATATACAAACAATTAGACGGGACAGCTATGGGTTCTCTCCTTTCTCCCCCCTTAACTATCTTCTACATTGAAGATCTGGAAAAGTAGCTATCAACACAGCCACTCTCAAACCTAGTCTCTGGCTACGCTATGTTGATGTGTTTGCTATTTGGCCACATGTCCCAGACATATTGAATACATTTTTAGGGCAACTAAATAGCCAGCACCTTAATAAAATCCACTTTACAATGGAACTAGAAGCCAATGGCTGCCTGCCCTTCCTGGACACACTGATCGCACGTCTTCCAGAAGATTCCTTATCATTTTCGGTTTATAGAAAACCCACACATACAGGGAGATACTTAATCACTATCATCCTTTTCAAGAAAATGGTATCTTAAAAAGATTAACCCATAGAGCTTGACCAATATGTTCTAATGACATTGCTCAACATTATCAGCTACGTCATATTTTCATAACCAATGGTTATAATCCCAAAAAGATGAACATACTAAATGCTACCCAGAAATCCCTTCTATCTACCACAGAAGACTACAACAAAACTATCACCATCCCATACATTAAAAAGGTACATCTGAAAGATATCTAGGGTGCTTAACAAACATCGACTACGCACAGTATTTAGACTATGTAAAATTAGCAACTCATCCGTTCACCTAAGCACAAATGCACTCCTTTATCACATTCAGGAGTCTATGAAATGCCCTGTTCTTGCCATCAAGCTTACTACGGACAGACAGGAAGAACTGGACATCCGCCTCAGTGAACACAGAAAATATATCCGACAATGTCGCTCTGGCAAACCATGCTTTGGATACCCCTGCACACAGGATCAATTGGAAAGAAACAAATGTAATGCACAGAAGCTTCTACAAGTCAGTTTGGTTCCTAGAATCAACAGAAGCCTTAAAAAACATACTTCAAACCTTAACAGGTATGGCTGTATAAATCTACCAAAGATTTGGGAGACAATAAATATTAATTTGCTCTTAGGATGACTACTTTTTTCAAAGTTTCTAAGACTATTATTTGGACTACTATTGGAAAACTTGTAATTTTTAACCCTGATGGCGTCCTATTAGGACTTTATTCCTGTGTTGCACGCTGCAATTACTTAATAGCCCCACTGTTACACGGGATTGTGTTGTCTTGCATTTGTAAGAAACTGTTGTGTGATCTTTAGATTCTGGATATAATACCAGCGAAATATTAGCCTTTAAATTAATATTTATATTTCTTATCCATCTGTGTTTATATAGATGGCGTGAAATCTATTATAAATGTCTGAGAACAAATAACAAAAAATCCACATGCGTGGACAGGCTTATCTGTTGTGCTACAGTTTCCCAAACTCTAAGACAAACTATGCATACCATGTTCGGTTCAGACATTGTTTTATAAGTTCCATGGAACATTCAAATTGCCGTATTTTAAGATATTGTTCATAGTCAACGAAGATGCGCCCTGCCCATTAGAAGAACGCAGTAAGGTGAATGTACAGCATGAGAGAAGATATTTCCTCTTGGCATCTTGCTGTATGCCTTTTCCATTTCAACAAAATGGAAAAGAACACAAATCTGTTATTTTTCTAAGATCTTTCAATTTGTCTCAAAGTAAAATCGGATTCTGACACACAAGCAGAAATATTCGAGAAAAACTTATTTTTGATTTTAATTTTGAAACTGGTGTTATTGTGTGCATCTGTTCTGCAGCAGAAGGATAATATTACGAAAGAGGTAAATAATGTTTCATTTTGAAGAGGAATAAAAACCTTCAGGAGGAATTTTAAATTAGGAGATCATGTACTTTGCCAAAGAAAATAGTTAACATTAGAGGTATTCTAAATCCATAAATTAAATCCTTCCATACTCATCATTGCTTCTAATTATGTCATGTGAATTTCCATTAACAATCTTTTCGTTTGCTCGCATTTAAGGTAGAATGTAAACTAAATATTCATACTATAATAAATTATTTCAGTTGCATCAATATTTACATTAACGTGACCTGGTTCTTGAATCATTTTCGTAATTTTATTGATTTCCATAAGTATAAGAAAACACTGCTCAGCTACACCTTGACAAACAGATGATTTAATACTGACCGAAGTTGCAATAAACGACACAGTAATGTACGCAAACATTAATTATTATCAAGCCTAGAACGTATGTAGACTAAACAAAAGAGTGCGTTGGATCGTGGCATTTATCAAAAGAAAATACAATGTGACCGGAAAAACAAACTCACTTCGAACATGCGGAAACAGTAATTTTGGAAATTACCAATAGCGACAAACATAGCATCAAATAGACAATAAACAATAATATACAAACATAATCCCAGATATAATCTACTCAGCTTTCTGCAGAGTTAGAAGCAAAGCGGCATCGCGCCCCTTTACAACATATGGGCACATCCTAATAGGAGACATTAATATACTCTCCACGCTTCTTCAACCAGTAACACATACGTTAGTATATTACGTCAGTACCACATAAACCCTACCATTAACTCCCCAGCAAGAGAAGAAATACTCAACACAACCGTGCATTGATCATAATCAACATCCGGGCTCCCATCCATGCATATGGATTAGTAATTAACGTCAAAATTGCCCCGATCACTATTTTGTCTCAACTTCGTTTTATTACGTTATATATCCCCACACCACACCATTAAAGTTGACAAAACTAGATCATATTAAATTAAATAGTTGTCGATAACCATGTAAAAAAATGCAGACTGGAATTGCCTACTTAAAATAAGTGATCCTGTAACATGCGAAGAATTGACAACTAAAGTTCAGAAATATACAAAAAAACAAAGCCTATACAAACGAGGTAACAAACAGACAATCCATGGATAAATGGCTACATACTAAATAGTATTACTGTAAAAGAAAATTATGGAAAAAACCAAGTCACACAACTGACAACAAAATTTCGTAGGCCAAAAAGAAGCCACTACTTCCAAAAATTCATGAAATATAACGACATGAAGCAAACATGGGCTACACTTAACGAATTAGTAACTCGAAAAAAGAAAGATTTTATTGCAAAAAGCTTCGGTCAGGACACAAAAGAGGAACCAGCAGACTCATTCAACCATGAGTTTCACAAACAATATATCACAACTCAAAAGACAATCCACCAACGATCAACAAAAAACTACCGACACAGTCAAATTATTTTCCTCCTGTAACAAAACAGGAACTAAAAGAAGCACTCCTACAACAAAAGCCACTCTAGGAATAGAAAAATTAAGAGACCTTTTAACAAAGAAATCTAATAATTTCTAAAATTGTGAACAGAATGTTCGATATATAGGCATTATTCCACAACTAAAAACTACAATAATATCGCCAAGTTACAAAACATGGTAAAAGAAATGATAACCACAACTACAGACCAATCGCTAACCTACCTATCATTTCAAAAATTCTAGAAAAAATAAACACACCAGACTACAGAACTATTTGCAACATTATCTCGCAAAACTAATACGACTTTCAGAAACCGCTATCACTTTATTAGAAGACATCGGCGACGCAATAAACAAAGCTCTCGATAAAAACAAGTACGCTCTCCTCATACAGTTTGACTAAGCATTTCATACACTTGAACACGACATGCTACTCTCAATAGGCATAAGAGAAACTGCATACCTGCTTCAGGAACTCTCTCAAACAGAACACAAGTAACAAAAATAGGTACATGTCAGAGCCGGAGTATAAATAAATAAAAGTAAAACACGGTGCCCTGAAGGCGCCATATTATCACCCACACTATTCAACATATACACACATTAACGATGGTGTTTACAGCATACCATGTACGTGCGGACAAACTTACATGAGCCAAACTTCACGAAGCCTAGAAATCCGAAAGGAGGAACATGTTGATATGTCAATAATAATGAAACAGACACCTCAGGGTTAGCACTTCATTTCTCAACTTCCAACCATTCAATAGACTGGGTCAACAGCTCCATGCGATATATCGATGAGGATTACAGATGTAGAACCTGCAGTAGTCCTACGGACAGGAGATAACCACAATAGAATCCAGGGACATTTGGCAACACCTATTAAATTTCGCAGAACTAAATTACGCGAAAAATTATAAAACGCGACTTAATAACAATGACTAAGTCTTTATGCCTTTGATGTCACTCATGCTCTCCAATTTGTTTTGTAAGTCTTTACTGCGTCCAATATATATAACCTTTCTCGTCTTGATAAAGCCAGACAGACACAGCTGGCGACACTGGTCGACGATTAAGTGTTTATCAAAACCATGGTCTAATAAATCCAATATTATCAGTTTTAGCCTTTTGAATATTTCCGCAGATCCATTAACTACGAATAACCGCAAATTTCATTATCCAATGCGTTGAAATTTATTGGGTCACATTTGTACGAGTTTCAAATTAATTCATCTCAGGAGACCGAATTGCAAAATTCTTTCGTATTGATGGTTTAAATGGAAAAGTCAGTTCTCTAGACTATTTTAGTGAAAACATTACTTTAATTAATAAGAACGGTGAAGATTTTTTTTTTTTTTTTTTTTATGTATTTCGCATTGAGGCTGAATACGAAACACTTAAGTGTCCGAGATAGACACTTTAGGCTTAATGTTGAAGTGCTTCTTTCGTATGCTACCTTTGGGATGTCAACAACTGCTAAAATTCAGTCAGGGAGAGTGTTCAAACGTCTATAACGAAAGAATGAATTTAAAAATTGGTGATAACTACGAACATGATACATGTGGCACACAGCCGTATATTCCCCTTAATGCAAACAATATTTTCTTTCTTGGGATTGTTGTGCATTGAATTCTCCCTGAAGAACTTCGTTAACAGTTCATTGAAATAGTTTATGTTACGTCACTGAAGTCTTAACAATTAATCTTGCAGTAATTCTTCGCAAACAAAAAACCGTTGACCCTTCGCTGATGATCGATTACAAATCCTTAATAAAAAGGGTACCTTTATTCAGAATATAAAGTTTGCCTCGTAGCTAACGATAGCACGTCAAACTCACTAGAAAATTAAGTCTGATAAGAAAAATGACCCGACAAAATAACTTTTTAAGTTCATGTTTGAGTTTTACATTATAGTGGTCAGAAGCGGAGCAGATCTCAAGAAGGAAGAGTGTTTCGTTCTTTTCATTAAAGAATTTGGAACATATAGTAAAAAGATGATATTATTGACGATATTTATCCATCTCGAATGAAGATTATTAGTTGAGAGCTGGCTAAGAGAAGTCATAATATTGTAATAATCCGAATTGATTATTAATATGGTTTCTTTTCCAACAGTTTCCTTACCACCAACAAAATCGCACCACATGGTTAAAATACGAGATCCAATATTTTATAGAATTTCAAAACCTATCATTCTTCATAACGTAATCGATATTAGTGATACTAGGGAGCTAGCTAATAGCACCAACGTGAAACACTACACTGAGATGCAAAGAACTAAACGTTAAACCACCAGTTTAAATATTTGGATTCTTCACACTAAAATCCCTCCAATATTGAGTTTCACAATAGAAATTATGAACACACTTAGCTTTGTATAATTATGTAAATACGAACGATACATTCAGACTTAGTTGATAAGATTTCATTGCAAAAACATTACCAGACAGACATTGAACGGCTGAAAGTTAGTATATTGTGAAAAATATTCTCTTAAATATGAATATAAAATCATTGTGGGAAATATTTAAAATTAAATATTTCGGAACTTCTGTTAAAACAATCACTCTTAAATCGAATAAAAGAATTTAAGTAAATCCACTTTCAAAAGGGGAAGCAGTTTCATGAAATGAATAAACAATGCACGTCAAGAGGCAATTTACTTTAATATTTTCAAGAATTGTACAAAAGATATTAGTGTCATTCTCTGTGAATTCTGACCGAATGAATAGAACAGATTTTTGTCCTACTTTTATGAAACCGAAATTCTGCAACTTATCCCGTTTCACGTAGGTGGTGAATTCTCCTCCACAATCCGAAATATAAAATAAAGTTTACTTTTTGTTCCTCTACATAGCTGAAGGAATCATTTCAAATCTGACACCACAGAAAACGTTTTACACGCTTGCTGTACTTACGTTAAATTCAAAAACACTGGCAAATTCGAATTATCCACTCCAAGGTTCAACTTCCATGTCTTATTCCCCCATATTGGGAATATTCGTAAATACCCAAGTGCGAAGTTGGTGCGCGTTTGATCTTTGAAAATATATTTCATGTATCCGGATACTGGAAACCCCGATATGTGGAAATATATTTTGATCTGTAAATGAAAGAAAATAAATGATCAGTTACCATAAAATAGTTTAAATATGTTAAAGTTCATAAGAATAAGCAAATTAATATGTTTCGTGGTCAAATATTTACATCTATCGTTTACGAAGTGTCATCTTTCCTAATCGTCTGCTTTTTAGCACACTGTTGTTACTCAACACATATGAATTTGCCTTTGACAACAAGAAATGAATTTAAATTAGAGGAAGCTTATTTTGAATAGGAGTGTGAATTAAAAAAAAGCTATGTTACTTACCCATAATTCGACTTTCGCAATGCGGATTTGCAGATAATATCACGATATACAACGTTCATTCTGAAAAAGAGAACTCGTACAAAATAGGAGAGATCAATAATTCAGTATCCCCTTTTATATGACTACCCCTATTAGGATTTTTCAGTATTAACCAATCTAAATGAAGATTAGTCTTATTTCACACAAGGTTCTCTAAGTGACCAATGAAACGCCGTGGTCTAGACTGAACTGTAATGACGTGACACTACAGGCGAATCTTCCCTCAACCTGAAATTGAACGCTTCGGGTTTAACGTAAATTCAAGTGGTGCATAACCTCGTTATTGTCAAACAATGTTAACACTGGTACGAAAGAAAGTGGCATAATAATTTCTTTAGAATATCCAAAACAAATACTTCTACAATATCGCTGGATTTTCTTCAACATTAATATTAGCATTATCTAAATAATTTATTTAAACCTTTCTTTCTGAAAATATTTAAAATCCTATTGTCTACATGAATACGAATCATATTTTGATCAAAGCATAGTATTAAGTTTTAATTATGCATTTTTGCAGGGTTCCTAAATTCAAAAGATTTTACAAGTTTGAGATGAAATGTAAGAGGTTTATATTTATACAACATGTAGAAAATATTGAATAACGCACACGTGTTAATTTAATTCAAGAGTTGTCACGTTTTTCATTTATCACTCAATACCGAACCGAATGTTCACACAAAATTAAGGATTCGACTTGTAATGCTCGAAAATTTTGCACATTGTGTGCAAAACAAATTTCGAAATAATTAGTATTAATATTCATGTCTGAAACTGGAAAAAATGGTTCTGCTTAAGGAAATGCATATTTTGAAATGTTAACAATCATCTCTTCGTAATCAAGGGATTTCTTTCCCTCACCCTTAACAGTGCGGAAAGAGAGAACGGGTCCCACCCCGTTATCCTTATTTAGTGTCACACATGTCTGCAGTGTGAATCCATCCATTATACATGGCAACGATATTGCAAGAGATATTGTTGTCCTTTATTATTACAACTCAATTGCTGAGGCAAATTATATTGTTGAATATGTGCACGTATTTATTTCATTGTTTTGTGGCAACAGTATTATTCACACATCGCAGTTTCTTCACTGAAATTAAATATTCGTGGTATATAAGTTTGTTATGTTTCTCTGCAACGTAAGTTCTCTAAATTCAAATTCATTTTTTTAAGAACATATAGTCTTATTTACTTTTTATATACAGATGAATATTTCGGAAATTTTATTTTGGTCATTATCAATCTTTCCTTGAATCGCTTATGCCTTACTTAAATTCACGAAATGATAACAATGTTTTCAATGCTAACTATCTTACAAATTTCCTACTGTGTTCTATTGGAGAAATCAGGCGAAAAATAGTTTCACAGTTCATTCGCAGAAATCAAGAAAAAATAACGCTTCGGTTTAACAGTGAAAAGCAAATTCTTTATAAAAGTGTATTGCATTGATGAAGATGAAAAAAAAATAGAATAAAAGTTTCAATGAAGAAAGTAGAAAAACTGAAAATAAAAGTCAATAACGAATATTGCCTTAATTTTAAGTTTGATATTAAAATCTGCGTAAGGCCTTGGATTATTGTTTGTACTTGAACCATATTGGGTGGTACGCTGCGGGGGGAGAGGAATTTAAAATCATGGCCGATCAGTAAGAAAATGTGCGATTCGATATTCTGTCTGAAGAAGATATGACTCATTCTGAATGGGGAAGAGTTTCTCTTCTGCAGTTATTAAGACATTTAAGAGATTAATTGTATGAACTAAAATCACGGAAACAGAGAAATTCTTAACAGAAATGAAGGAACGTTCGGTTCATGATAAAAAAAAAAAATAGTATAGTAGTGTTTCGAAATGAAAATTAAATTAAAGAAATTTTATTTGTAAAATAATTTCGTGCAGTAAACAATAATTTTAAGATTAGTTTTTTAACATCAGTCCTCTTTCTAATGCGCATTTTATTTTCTTCATAATGAACGAAATTGAAGAAACGAAATTCTGTTTCGTAATCAGGATGCTGTTTATGAAATACCCTCTCCAAAGAAAACAATAATGGCATAAAAAGAAATCTAACATCGAAAAAATTAATGAAAATATTTAATAAGAAACGAAAAAAATATAACAAGGAGGGAAATAATGTCTTAAAATACGATATTCTCATCTCTGCATATTTTAATTACTTCCTATATCTGAAACTTTTAAACTTGAATTTCAGAACTATATCGGAATAGATCCATTCCTTTGTTAGGTTAGTATATATTTCCTGATAAAAAGTACGTTTTCGTCTTTTGATTCTGAGCGTAACATAAAAATTAAGTAAATGAGTAACAGCTTCCGGTTATGGATTGTGTGAGCAAAAGACTTCAAGGCCAACAGCGCAGTTAACAGCTGTTAGATTTGTAACTTGTAACTCGAATTGTAGATATTCTGTATTTTTGGGTGATACTCTGCTTATAAAGTCACGCCATAATGTAGAGTTTCTCGTTCATAAAGTTCTGGATATAAAAGGTTTGATATCGGGTTGGGTTATGTCTATAATTTGAAATAGGTCTGTTGGAATACTTTTTAATATATAAGACTAGTTGATCTGGTGGGTCAACTTCATAACCTAATAGGACTGAAGGCTAATATTTATCACTGTTGTCATGTGAGTTAATATAGGACATAAGTAGTTTTTATTATTATTATTGTTGTTGTTGTTGCGTGTACACCTGCAAGGAGTGCTAAGGCACATCGTGGGATATCCAAGCTATCAATTCAATATCTATCAGATCTCTTCTTGAAACCGTTAACAGAGACAAAACTCACAACCGAGTGAAGCAATCCATTCCATTCATTCACCACCCTCCAAAAGAAAAATCTAGTCATCAGGCCCTATCTAACCAGACTTTTACTCAACTTCCAGTGACGATAAATTCATCACTGGAATACATGGGATGTTTCTTATGTATTCAATTGTGAAACATTTCCCCTGCATCAGTGCTATAACATCCTTTAAGAAACGAATATTTCTAAGAAATACTCCTTTCTCCCGTTTTCACCTATGAAATTATCCTCAATCTCTTCTCATTCGGAGCATTCCACAGGCTACTCAGAAGCTTGATCTTGGTCACTCGCTTCTGGCATCTCTTCACCACTACTTCATCCCACGAAACCCAAATGACCAAACCTTAGAACAGTAAACCAGATTGACTCGTGTCATGTCTTTATTCTGTAGATCATTCTCAATTTGACAAACGTTTTCTTAGAAATTTCCGGAGAATAGTTCTGTGTGGAGTCATAATCCAATCGGGTTCCGAGCTAAGCTTATTCAATACCTCGTTTCTTGAAATATTGTGTTTTGCAACTGAATAGCGAATTAGTGTTGTACCTAGGTTAGACACATGGTAGAAGGCGAGTGGTCTAGTAAGCCGGACAATTTTAATTTTATGCCAACTAAATCTCCAGTAAGCAAAGCAGGGATGTGCTATAGTACTAGATTTCCTTCACATGCACATAATGCTTTCTTGTAGTTCAAATTAAAATTAATCTTCCATAGCATCAACATCTGTTCATTTGTTCTTGCATGCGAGTATCATTAACATTAAATATTATTATAAAGGAGCGGTATCTCAGATATGTTTTTTGGATTCCTCAATCGAGTTGTTGGATACAAAGCAATTAATCTGCGAGAGATCATTTAATTTGATAATTACGTCATCAGTCCTTTGCTAGAAAGTAACTTATTTCAGAGATAATAGGGATACTCTTGGGTTTGTGGTGAAATGAGGAATCTTATGTAAATCAAATGTAAAACAAATACAAGAAAACAATGATGACAACTATGTCCCATGTAGCAATGAGTTTGATTCTATTTGGTGTGAGGTGGAGGTTAACAGAATGAAATATATGGTGGGGTGTTGGTACAGACCTGGAAGCTTAGTTGTAAGAAACGGAGAAATGCATCGTCAATTTAGCCTTATGGGTACCATGCGAATGATCATTATGGGTGAATTTAATTTTCCAAACATTGATTTGGTAGAACAGAAATCTCATGATCAGAAAGAACAGGAATTTATTGAATTGTTGCGGGATAACTTCTCAAGCAGCATGTGAAAGAAGGAACTCGAGGTCAAAGAGTGTTCGAGTTGCTCATAGCGTCAGAAGGGATCTCTGTCAAGAATATAGCTATTTTACCACCAATTGGTGACAGTGATCATGCTGTTCTTTCTTGGGAAGTATTTACTTGTATTGAAGCTCCGATTAAATCAGGCTACATGCTGAATTACAAAGCTGGAAATTATGATCATCTTAGAAGAATACTATTTTTAGTCCCATGGTATCAATTACTGAATGGAAAAAATGTCAGCAATGCATGGGAATCTTTGAAACAGTGCTTGAACGAGGCGGTATCGGAATGTATCCGTAGGGTTAGAGTAACAGATATATTGGGAGTGAAATGGATGTGCAGCTTTATTAAGCTAGAGATCCACAAGTCGAAGATGATGTGGAAAGAATATCGTGAGAACTATAGGCCGTAACGAGTATTGTGAGAAAAGCTGAAACGGAGTATGAAAAGAAATTGGCCATGCAAGCTAAAGGCAATCCAAAAGAATTTTATCGTTATGCCGGAAGCAAAAGAAAGAATGAATGTAGAAGAATACCTTTATTGAATGTAGATGGTAGACGAGTGTCAGAAGCTAAGGAGATTGTTCAGTAAATGAATGCTTACTTATCCAAGATATATTAACCAGGTGTATGTAATATGCTGCATGGTGCTACTGCTACTTTGGACGAAGAGTCAGAGGTCCGTGAAAATGAGGTTGAAGAGCTCTTTCATAACCTGGATATGAAATTGTCAATAGAGACAAATGGTGGTTTGTCCCTATTGACATAATGCCCGTTTGCTAAAGTAAAATGTTCAGCGGAATTGGCTAGGCCTTTCACACATTTGTATAACTTGAGTCACAGCTCAGGAATGATACCAAAGGAACGGAAGGAATGTAATATAGTTCCATTGCAGAAGGATGGTGCAAAACCTGATGTGTCTAACTAGCAACCTATTAGAATTTCTGGTTTCGTAGTGAAGATTTTAGAGAAGTTGATAAGAACTCGCATATAGAAATGGGTAGACAAGCATTCTATACTATGCAGGGTACAACATGGGTTTACTAAAGGAACGTCAGGTTTTAACAATTTGCTCATATTTTATAACAATGTTACGGTCGAGTTGGATAAAAGGAATGGATACACTATGATAATGTTGGATTTTTCTAAGGCATTTGATAGGATACCACACAAAAAGCTGTTGTGAAAACTGGAGAATATGGGATTGGAACGTAATCTATTGACTTGGATCAGGGATGGTTGACACAGATATCAAAAAGTGGTGTATAGTTGGTGTGAATCAGATTTAAGGTAACCAGTGGTGTACACCTCAGGATTCAGTCCTTGGGTCATTATTGTTCAATATATACATCAGTGACATAAAAAAAGAATCTCTCATCAGATTTGCAATTGTTTGCTGATGATGAGAAGATAGGCAGGGCAATCAGGGATGCTACTGATATTCAGCAATTACAAAATGATTTGAATAGACTAGAAATCTGAGCAAACGAAAATGGCTGTCAGTTTAATGTTAGCAAGTGTAACGTTATGCCCTTTTGCGTGAGTTCCAGCGGCATATTATATTAGCCGGGTTATGGTACAAGAAACTGAAGAGGCAAGGGATCTTGGTGGATAAGAATATAAAGTTCAAAGAGCACATAGCAAAAGTTGCAAATACAACTCAGAGGATAATTTCTGTGTAGAAGAAAACCTTGACATGTAAGGATAAGGAAGTAATTTTGCCTCTTTATAAGGCTTTGATAAGACCACACTTTTTTACTGTGTGCAGATTTGGTCTCCCGGGTTCCAAGGGGATAAAGAAGCTGTGGAAAGGGTGCAAAGAACAGTTTCCATAAAGAACGGATTATGGGATTTAGATTATGAGGATAGACTGCGAGTATGTGGATTACGGACTCTGGTTAACAGGAGAAAGAGGGGTGATCTGATTTTTTTCCCACAATTCGTTATATGAAAGGCGGGGAGAGGACACGGGGCCATCCACGGAAGTTAAGGTTGTTCTCAGTCAAGAAAGGGTTAAGAGCTAGGTTTTTCTCTCAGAGAGCAGAGAGTGAGTGGGATAATTTGCCCTTATGGGTAGTGAGTGCATCTAGAGTACATGAATTTAAGGGAATGTACGATAGCTGGGTTGGTTAATTTACAGTCTCCCTAGATGAGTTCTTGACTCCCTGGTGGTCTCAAGTAATAATAATAATAATAATAAAATATGGGAGTTGTATTCCTCGCTTAGCAATACCGATGGTGAATAGAATGTTGCAAACAGTGATAATTAGCGATAATATTCCCTTTAACTCTTTGATTTTTCCAGAGAATGGAAGGAAAATGTTTTTCTTATTAAAGGAAGTAGAGAAAATGTTTATTTGGTTATTCTGAACGGTAATTTGACAGTGGTAGTTACGATCGGATGACTATAGTTTATGATCATCCAATTCTCACATTCAGTTTTATTTCCCATCATCAGTGGAATGATGGGTGTTTTGAGGGTTTTACTGAGATCCTTCGGAATTTCTATAAAGGTTCTTGCGGGTGCATTCTAAAGTATTCAGCAGAGGTACTGTAGCACTTTTGTAACATAATATTTGAGCATTCGTAATCTACGCTGTCTATTGTTTCATAGTTTGAGGTTTGTGATGACGTTTTCTTCCTCGCGCAGGTGAGGAAGCAAATACGATTGAAATCGTTTTGTTATTACAATCTCACAGTTGCAATTAAGGACTTACTGGTACTCGACGTGTTTGTAAATTTGATACTTTTAGTGGTTAAATTAAGATATAACAATTTAGAGGTAAAGTAAGAAGAATAATCGTAGATAAGAAAGTTATAACTTTAAGTTTTAAATTTGAAAACAAATGCTTCGTAAGTATTTTTTCTAAATATGCATTTAATTTCTTAACTCACAAAACGTTTATTGTAATGTGTACTGTAAATCTGTGATGCGTATTTCTAAAATAAATATCACAGATTTACTGTGATACTTATATGATACAAAAGATATTATACGAAAATAATTAATAAAAGTGTGTGTTATTTATGAAATTATTCATAACAATAATTATAATGCTAAAACAATATTTTAGCAAAAGAAAACAGTACTTTGTTTTACTATTTATTGGTAATACATATGTGTTTAATTATCGATTATTGTACATTCCTCAGCGTGGTTATCCTACTGGGTATGTGCTTTGCAATCACATGCCTGGGGAAGAAGTGTCCAAGGCTCGATTCCGTCGGTGACATGAGGAGCTTAAGGATCTTCTTCAGCTATAGCCAAGTTAGCGGCGTGGAGAGCAGGTTTTTTTCTACCAATTTATTTAGAGTTTTTCATCCCTCAAGCAGATAAACCGGTCCCGTGAACACACCTAGTACAGTCATGGGATATAGTACGGAAAGTAAGGCAACTGGAAACCACCTCCCTCATATTCATTTCCCTCATAAACATTCCACCTCCCTCATAAACAGCCGAATGGCTATAACCACAATAATTGTACATTTACAGCTACGCAGAGAACGGAGTATCCAAAACGTTTCTATAATCAGAAGGATATCTTCCTACTCTCTGAATGCCTATGAAAAGTGGATCTTGCATTACATTGCGTGTGAAAATCTAATATGTTCAGATGAAGGCCCAAATGAAATACTCGAGAAATGTCTGTGAATGTTAATCTTATTTACATTCCATCCATCCACCCATGAGTGGTTTTAATAGCCGGTCCCTAACGGAAGTGCACTTAAAACCCTGTACCTCCGTATGAGACGAGCTAACCCACCTTTAGTCGAATGAGACCAGATAAAGATCCTCAAATCATAAACAGGATTCGAAACCAGGTCTTTGCGATCAAAAAGCGACTAAGCTACGGAGGTTCTGATGTGTACATTGGTGATCAGATTAACGATATATAGATTTGAATATATCAGGAGGTTTATTGTAATATCTTTAGTGCGTTCTATAAATAACGCGACAAGTTATTTATAGAACGCTTTTACGTGTTCGTTAAGAAAGAGGAGTTTAGCAGGTTTGTATTCTTAATTTATAAACATTTGGTATCTCAGTTTGTTTTGTAACCGTATTTACAAAGTTAAGGTGTTTTCGAAGGTATCGCTTGGAACAATCGACAGGAAACGTGAATGTAGTAAGTATCAAAATATGTAACCTAGTAGGAGTGAGAATGTGTGACAAGGCTGAAGATGATAAATTGGTGCAAAACGTGGTGCTATCGAAACAACGGATCACCTTTTCTGTTGTATAGAATAAGTTTTGAGAAGGAAAGTTACAGCAGTCATTCACATTCCGTAACCATCCAGTGATGACCAAATATTACATTTGCTCATCTTCCTGTCATATCAGATAAATCCAAATTATTGGTGCTGTTCTTGTGGTGTATATTTTTTGTTATCTACTGTGCTACACGTTCCCAAACTTGAAAGCAAAGACTTGCGTTACAAATTCGGTACAGGCACAGTTTTAACACGTCCCATGGCAGCACCAAGGACCATCGCCTTGTAAGATAACGTTCACATCAGACGAAGAATCGCCCTTTATATGAATGATGTATGCTGCATATGTAGTATGAAAGAAGATCCTACCTCCTTTTTTTCATAAACTAAATTAATATTAATTATATTCATTTCTAAATTATAATTAAGTATAATATAGATAAATAAAATAAACACACACACACATGTGTATATTTCCACAATCAAATTCCTAATATATATCCATCTTCAGGGGTGTGTACAGAATAGTCATGAATAGTGAAACATTTATGCAATTATTTCAATTAAGGGGATATTTAATCCCACATTATTTCAAAACCGAATAAGAAAACTCTAAGATAGAAATCAAAGAGTTTCATGCCGAATATAGCAAATTATAAAAGTTCGGTGAATCCAAGCGTGAGCAAACACCTGGGTGGTATAATACCGGGCAATATTTTGTAAAGGTGGATAAAGCTAGGAACTCTGTTCTTCGTATTTGCCCTAATGTAAAACTCACCCCCTAGGAGATATGTTGTTTTACATTAAGGGAGATAGGTCATTACCTAGACCTGTTTCAACATTTATTGAGGTCTCATTAGTGAGTAGGCGATGTAATTTTAACATCGCCGAAGTGAAGCCGTTTGGCTCTTTATTTCATTAATTAATGCAATAGTAATACAATATATCATTACTAACTTCCTATCTACAATATTCGTCCAAATCAATATATTTCCAGTCAAGATTCCAACAATCTCACATGTCTTTTAAAGCACACTTTACTGTATCAGTCCACCTAGATCCTGGTAGAGAACACTTGTTCTGCTAATATTCCTGTTTTATTTATGCTAACAATGTCAAGCTCTTCCTAATAGCTTCGTTGTAAATATGATACTGCCGCTGATCCAATTTTCTTCATAATATCATCCATATAGATAACGAATAACAGTGGAGATAATGGTCACTTTTTTCGCATCCATGATTTTACCTCAAATCTGATTTTTAGTTATTTCAATTCGAACTGCTGACTTTTAACTTAGACTACATATGGCTACATAGAGACTACATATGGCTACACAGAGACTACATATGGCTTTATATAATGTCCCATTTACACCATATAACTAGCATTTTGAAGATCTTTCCTCTTGGCACTTTTTCATATGCATTTTCCAGATCAAACGTGCAAAACAACACAACTCATTGTTATTTTCTAAAATTTTTCATCTATTTGTCACAAAAGTGAAAATTTTGATCCTGACCATCCCTATTTTACTTGATTCCAGCTTGTTCTTCACAAAGCTTCCACATTTGTTCGTAACCATTTGTTAAGTATACTTGCATGTAGCTTACTAGAAACACTTAGTATGGAAATACTTCTGTAATTATCACATTCAGTTTTATTTCCTTTTTGTTTACACTGGTGACAATGTTTCTTTCATTTAACAGTCTTTCAAAGTGTCACCTTTGTCATCTTGGATTCCTTTTTAAGAAAATAAAAATATAGAGCCAAAAGGCTATTTTTTCGGCGACGTGAATTATTTAATTAAGGGAATAAAAAATCCCTCGTTATTTTAAATCCGAATAAGAAATCTAAGAGTTTCATGCCGAAGAACGTTCGGCAAGTCCAAGCGTAAGTCTACGCTTGGTGGTACAAACACTAGGGCAACTCGGAGCAAAGGTGGAACAAGATACTCTCCCTGTCCTTAATATTTTTTCATAATGTAAAAAGCAGCTCCTAGGAGATGTATTACTGTTTTACATTACGAAGAGAGGTCACTACCCAGATCATTTTCGACTGATGAGACCTCAATAAAGGTCGAAACCGGTCTGGGTAGCTTCTTTCCCTTCATTGCATCCTTAAGTTCTTGTATCCACCATAAAGTTCTGTTTTTTTCCTATCCTTACAGACAAATATATCTATATTATTTTACATGTTTTATATATTTTCGATTGCACCACCAGTTTCGTTTTCTTACAGAACTTTATTGGGTGGATGACATGAAAAAAGAAATAGAAATACAGAAATATATAAATTACAAGAGGCAGCTATAAATTAAGTTGGAAAAGTATTGCTAACATTTGATGCTGTTCTGGATGTCAAACTAATGTTAGGCACGCTCAAAATGGCATGATCTCGGGTAAGCCAAAGTGGGAAAGCTGAAGAGGGAAAATCAAGTAAATTACATCCAAAGTGTGTATTAAGATAGATCGAGAAACAACTCGAGCTGTAAAGCATGAAGTCATTCATTTTGTTTCCCTCAAATGATAGTGCTAGCGCTATTGGCCACTGCTGTGCTCATTTTACTGTAAATCTCACCTGTTATACTGGAAAGCAACTGCGCCGGATAGTTTTATGTATTTCTGCAACTGTTTTTTGCCACACCTAGAGGGAGAATTTTTTCATCCATAAATTATTCATTCTATGTTGCAGTTCCTGGTTTCTGATCACCTGCATTTTTTTGTTAAAAAAGTATCCAGTGTTAACTGCCTAGATTTTTTTTTCTTTAAGTAATTCAGTGTAAGGTCGAATAGATACGATTACATTCCTTTTTATGTTCGCACTCCGTTCCCAATCGTGGTCCATTTCGCAGAGTTCATCAGTCAATGTCTCTATGCTTGCAAGGATACGCTGTAAATCGGCCGTTTTTATATCTCTCAGAGAACCTTCTTCGTTTTCTTTCTCCTCTTTTGAATGTTGACTTAATTGTTAGGTTAATTCTTTTAAGTCTTCATTGGAAAGCGGTTTATCATGACTCTTTAAGACTTCTGTCACATATTCGGCTGTAATATCCAATCCACCTCTCTCGGAAGCTTGATAATGTCTTCAATAACATTCTCCTGTTGCTCTAATTCCTCGAAGTCGTGCATAAATGCTGGAAGATGTTTTCGCCATGCCCCTTTTAAACACTTCGTTCCAATCTGCATTGATGTTGTTAATGCCCTTCAAAATATCGAATGACCGCCAATAGTCTTTAATAGTTTTTTCATGAAGTATCAAGACTCATACCATTTTCATAAATGTTATACGGAGGTAATAGGGTTTGAAGATTGATATAATCCCATGACCGACATCGGTTGCAAAAGCGGTGTTGTGTTTGGCGGCATGTAATCAACTTTGATAGTGTTCTTACTTCAGCAAGGATTTGAGGATGTCCAGTGGCATTATCCAAGAGGAGCAATGCCTTGGCTGGCAAATCATTTTCTTTACAGAAGCGAAGCACGGTAGGACAAACATAATTCGTGTACCAATCTATAAAAACGTCTTGTGTAACCCAAGCTTTCTTATTCCATTTCCAGTAGACTGGCAGCATGACGTTTAGACCTTTGAAGGCGCGTGGTGTCTGTGAATGGTTACACCAACATTGGTTTAAGCTTAAAAGTTCTGGAGACATTTGCACACAACAAAAGCATAAGTCTGTCTTTTGCAGCTTTAAAATCTCGAGCGGAAAGTTCTTCACAGGAAATGATGGTGCGTGATTGCAATGTTTTTCCAGTGGAGCCCAGTCGCATCAACATTAAAAATGAGATCAGGAGGAACAATAACTTCTTTGTTCTACACAGTCTTGAAATTCTTTAGGAAAATCATCCTCTCGAGCAACATCTGCACTTGCTGCCTCACCACATAATTTGACACTATGGCACTTATTTCGAGACTTAAATCTCATGAACCAACTTTTGATTCCTAAAAATGTTTCTCTTTCTCCGCCTCCATCTGTCTGTTTAAGATCATTTCTGAGCTATAACAGCCTGCCTCAGAGGAATGTTTTTCTGATCCAAGTTATCCACCAATAATGATAATAATTTTTCCATTTTTTCATGAAGTTTACCCCTGCTATATATTACATGTTTTGCATTTAGTACTGAGTTAGATTGCTGCGCAGACTGTTTTACTCTATCTGCATTTTTCATAATTGTAGTAACAGTCGATGGAAGTAAGTTCATACTTCTACAGACATTAGCACGTGTCTGCCCATCTTCCATTCTTCGAATCACCTCCATCTTTTTTTCAAGTGTGAATGATTTCCGCGCCTTCTTAACACCAAGTTCTGATAACTTTTCTGCACTTCTTTTATCAGACATGGTATATTACGTACATCAGCAATTTAAATACGTATGTATGTAAAAAAAATAAATAGAACAGTTAGGTAGATTCAACAGTAAAACGACGCTAGCAGTGCCTGCTAGCGTCGTTTCTCAATCAGAGCACACTACAGTAAGAAAGCACAGTGCAAGCATTCGGCGTTATTGTGAATCGGCGTAAATTGAACTGTCGCAAACCAACGGCTACCTGTAGTTGAGAAATCATGGAAATATGACAAAGATCTGCATTTAAGTTTTGTAGAACTGGAAAAGGCGTATGAAAGAATGCCAAGAGAGAAGCTGTTCAAAGTGCTACAGTTGAATGGTGTCAATGGGGCATTATATCAAGCAATACTTGGTATTTATTTGAGTTGTAAGTCAGCAGTTAGAATTGAAGGGAGTATAGGAAGGTGGTTTAATCTTAATATCTGATGTCAGACAAGATGTACATTATCCCCTCTGTTATTTTATCTATATATGGATCACATTATGAAGGAAAGTGATATTAAACTAGATAAGAAAATTGGAGATGTTAATCTCAGCTCTTTATGCAGATGATGTTATACTTCTAAATAAATTTGAATAACTCTTGTAATTGATTTGTTATTTAGGTCAACAATATCAAGACACAGACAATGAAAATAGGCAGAAGCATTGAAAATGTCAATAGACCTAGTAATACCAAGTTTGTAGCGAACAGAACTTACATACCCTACTATGAGAATTGACAAGAAGGTGTCCTATGTAAGTTCTGTTCGCTACAAACTTAGTATCACTAGGTTTACCTACTCACTAATGAGACCTCAATAAAGGTTGAAACCGGTCTGGGTAGTGACCTTCTCTCATAAAGTAGAACAATAATACAGCTCCTAGGAGCTGGGTTTCACATTATGGGTAAATACCAAGAATAGTGATCAGAGCTTGCACCACGCTTACTATGAGTTGCCACAGTGTTGTGCTACCAAATGGGTCAGGTGTTGCACTATCCCGGTATTTGCTTACACTTGGACTCGCCGAACTTTATATAGTTTCTATATTCGGCATGAAACTCTTTGAGTTTCTTATTCGGTTATGAGACAATATGGGATGTAATATCCCTTAATTTAAATAAGTCTAGAAGTATTTCAAAATGAAAACTAAATGGGAAATTTTATTTATGAAATAATTTCATGCCATAAATAATATTTTTAAGTTTAGTTGTTTACCATCAGTCATCTTTCCAACGCGCATTTTATTTTGTTTATATTGAACGAAATAAATGCAATTTTATTCGCACTATAGGCAAACTGGTATGTTGTGCCGTATATAATAATTGGTATATTGTGGATGGTTTCTATAATCATTACGGGGTTGATTGTTTCATTTATTAACTAAAATGCGATAAACAATTGTATCTAATATATCTCCGTTTTTCCTCTATAAAACAGATTTATTTTATTGCCATGTAAATATTGAAATGACTTTTCAGGTCCAATTAAAAAACCAGCACATAATTGCCCAGCAGCACGCGCTTCAGTGTTTGAAAGTATCTGTGAAAGAATATGAAGGCAAACTCGCTTTTCAGGGCTTGATTTCAAAGTAATATGCTATCTCTTTAATATTTATATCCCTTCTCTTTGTTTCTATTAGTGATCAGAATGCTATTTGTGAAACACTGTGCAAAGAAAAAAATAATGCCATGAAGAAAATTAAATACCCAAAAACATTAATGAAAATATCTAATAACAAATGAAAAAAAAAAAAAAGCCAAGGAGAAAATTAATGTCTTGAAAAACTGAACGTTCTCATAGACCTGGGAATAGTTCTGTGTGGAGTGATAATCCAATCGGGTTCCGATCTAAGAATATTCTAAACATCGTTTCTTATAATATCAAGTTGAGCAACTAAACAGAGAATTAGTGTTGTGGTTGGGTTAGAGACATGGTAGACGTCGAGTAGTCACCAGTTAACCAGACAAGTTTATTTTCTTGCTAAGTTTTATAATGAAATTAAAAATCATAATCAAGAATTTTCGCCGACAACTACACACAGATAACAAAAATCATAAATTTAGCAAAGTACCGTAAATCCCCTTAACGCAAGTAATATTTTCGTTCTTGCGATTCGATTGGCGTGCATTGAATTCTCCTGGTAGAATTTCCTAACAGTTCATTAAATCGTTTTCATGTAATAACATTGAAGTTTTCACAATTCGTCTTGCGCGAACCATTTGTGAATAAAATGAAACATTCGTCATAGGCACTGAGAGAGAGACATTTCGTTGATTTCTTCGCCACTCTTCAAATTCTACGATAGCGAGTTAGTGGTTTTGTTAATGATCAAACGTACAGAGATAAAACTTGCATTACAAACCCTTAAGTCTTTGATCATTCTTTCCTATAGAAGTCCCGTTACTTTAACCAACGCACGTGGGTCTGACAACATCCTTAAATAACGAATGATTTTATATTGAATTTTCAAGAAAACTTTAGAAATAAAAACCATTTTTCATCTATAACCGCACACAAATAACAAAGCATACACTTTTAGAACACATCGGTAAATCCCTTTAAGACATATTCCATCTTAGCTGACAAGTCATTCAGATTAAGAAGTTAGTCAAAGAGGAAATTGGCTCTGAACAAATTTAAAGTTGGCGTTGGCGTTTTACATTAGAATCGTAAGAAACCAAGCGGATCTGTAGAAGAAAATGTTTTCTTTTTCTCATTAAAAAAAGAATTTTGGACAGAGCATAATAGTAATTTGCAAAAGCATGATATTATCCACGATATTTATCCATTTCGGATGGCGATTATTAGTGGAAAGGTGGCCAATAAAACCTGATTTTTTATTAAGAGTAAAAATTAAATTTTAATAACATATTATGATTCTGTTTTCCACAACGGTTTCTGAGACACCAAAACAAGTAGATCACATGATTAAAATAATACGAGATCCAATATTTTATAGAATTTCAAAACCTGCCATTCTTCATATCTATCGCTACTAGCGAAGGAACACGCAATGTTGCTAATCTGTTTAATGCATTAAATAAGGGATAGAGAGATAGATAGAAAGATTAAATTAGTTAACATTGAAGGTGTTCGGTAGTTCCCGATTAACGGAAGAAAGGATGAAAGTTATCTGACGAATGAACGTCAGATAAAAATTAATTAAGCTATTAATGGCGTTTAAAATAATGTTTTTTTTCAGGAAAGTATAAATAAGCCTGTGCCGAAAGGTTCAAATGTTAGGAGATCACGTTCTGTTTCAAGAAGAACAGTGAGGGCACAAGTATGCTAAATCGGTTGATGGCAATCAATTAAATCTTCCACAACAACAAATTGCTGCAAATTAGGTCATGTGAATTTCCAGTAACAGTCTCCTACGTTATATTATTAAAGTAATGTAAAGGATTACTTTACTTTAATGTAAAGTAATCCTTGGCATTACACTTTGCAAATGTTTGTTTTTTATATTTATTGAAACTTCCTTGTTCTTGAATAATTTTATCTTAATTTGCTATGTTCTCGAAAATAAAGTAATTTTTTTTTTCGTGAACACGTGATTCTTTTCATTCGACGGTTTTTCTTATAACATTTTCGGTACTAAAAATATTTGTTCGTTTTACTGCCTTACAAGGAGAATAGCATCTAAGGACTTCCGTATCGACCAATTATTCACGAATAATCAGAAAATACGAAGTCAATAACGCTGCTAGTTGGTTTTAGTGAAAAGCCTCTGAACAACGTCAAGGTACCCACCTTATCAGAGGGGCTTAGTCTTTGATATTCCAGGAAAAAACTTTCTTTGTCTGGCAGTCAAACAAAGAAAGAAAAGAGACTGGAGTCTTGTCCAAAACATAAAGATCTAAGAATAATTTACATAAAATAAAGTAATCGAAAAAGATCAAAACTTTTCTCCACAGAAACACAATACTAATGTCAGCATTGTGGTCTAATCCGATACTAGGGCGCTAGCTAATAGCACCAACGTTAAACAGAAACAATACATTCAACTGCAAGGTACTAAACGTTAAACAACCAATATTAATATTTGGATTCCTCACACTCAAATATTATTGAATTTCATAATAGAATTTACAAAGCTTTTTATCATTATGTCAAAGTAAATACGAACGAAATATAAAATCATAAATTGGAGAAAGTATTTAAAATTATATATATTTCGGAACGTCTGTTAAAATATTTCAACTAGTAAATTGAATAAAACATAATTAGAATAATTCAGTAAATACATTTTCAACAGACGAAGCAGTTTCATGAAATAGGTGCAGATGAAATGGATAAATGTAAGATATACGTTACCCATAGGCAAAGCATTAAAATACTTCCATTAACCAACGTAATAAATAGATCTCCATTGATGGTGTTATATAAAAAAATTATATCCGAATTTACAGTAATGAAAAAAATCAAAGAACACAGTGGTGTTGTATAAGAACAAGAAAGAAAATAAGGATTTCGGTATGCAGATTATCATTTGATCTACGATTTGAAAATTTATGTGCTTTAGCATGAAAACCTGACTTTTATGTATACCTTTGTTTTGATTCAAACGCAGTCGTTGCCAATGGGACCACACACACACACACACATATATATTCCAAGGGAATAGATCTATTATTCGTCATCCATTGGATTAATTACCTCATTAGAAAATAAGTTTATGAAAAAAAAATGAGAAAACGTGCGACTAATAAAAGAACAGCAATTCTCCCTATATCATAATAAAGTACAAGGCTACTTACGTTAACTTACCCAAGACACTTTCCTTCTTTTCTTTCTTGAACATTCTTCGGACATCGATTTAGACGCTTTCCTTACTAAAGCAGTTTTCTCAGAGTCGTTCCCTTCAACCTTCGTATTGTTAGAGCTACATTCTCCTACTTCGAATATTTTATCTAATCCCAGAGAGGTCATTTCCGAAGCGCTGATTTCATTGTTTGTTTGACGAAAACAAGACTCCGCCATAGCTTCGATGACATCTTCCGTTAAGGGGGAGATAATGTAGTCGAAATCGTTTTGGGATAATATAGCCGGAATGTCACATGATTCCTGGACGTCGGAGGTGATTTCAACAACTGGAACTTAATCCTCGTCGTCATCCAACGTTATTACTTCAACCCCTTTAGAAGGGGGAAGACTGATTGATGGAAAATTCTTTAATATGCTTTAAGAATTCATTAAGATGCTGGTGTGATTCCCTCTCTGTGTTTTCTGACCGTTTGTAAAACCACAGAAAAGGTTTTACAAACTTGCTGTATTTACGTTAAAAATAAAAGAAGCTGACAGATTAGAATTATCCACTCCAGGTTCAGCTTACATGAATTCTTCCTTATATTCTGGGTTATTTGTAAATACCCAGGTGCGAAGTTATTGCGTGTTTGTTCTTTGAAAATATACTTCACGTATCCGGATACACGAAATCCGATATGTCGAAATATATTTTGGTCTGTAAATAAAAAAAAGAAGAAATAATGATAAGTTACCGTGAAATAGTTTACATAAGTGAGAGATAATAAGAATAAGCAAATTAATATGTTTCATCATCAAAAATTTACGTCTTCGTTCATGAGGTGTTACCTTTCCTTATCGTGTGCTTTTTCTCACTGTTGGTATTCAACAAATATTAATTTGTTGTTGATAACAAGAAATGAATTTTAATTAGAAGACGCTTATTTTGAATAGGAATGTGAATAAAAAAACTATGCTACTTACCCATAATTTAGCTTCCCATATTTCCAGATAATATCACAATGCATGACGTTCTTACTGAGAAAGAGAAATTGTACAAAATAGGAGACATATATGATTCACTATCTCCTTTTATACGTGTATACTATCCCTATTAGGATTATCCAGTATTAACCAATCAGAATGACGATTCCTGTTATTTAACACAAAGTTCTCTAAGTGACCAGACTTGATTTTAATGACATCAGACTATAGGCAAATCTTCGCTTAACCTGAATTTGATCGTTTCGCGTTTAATGCAAATTCAAGTGATGCATAATTCTAACCTCATTATTGTAAAACAATATTAACACTGATACGGAAGAAAGTAGCATAATAATTTCCTTAATATATCCAAGAAAATACTTCTACAATAGTGCTAGATTTTATTCAACATTAATATTAGTATTCAATAAATAATTGATTTAAAATATTTTCTTTCGAGAAATATTGAAAATCCTGGAGTGTACATAAAAATAAAATATATTTTGATCAAAGTACAGTATTGAGTTTTAATTATAAATTTTTGCAGGCTTTCTAATTTCAAAACATTTTACAATTTTGTTAAGAAATATAAGAGGTTTATATCTATTCAACATTTAGAAATAGTTAAATTATACATACGTGCTAATTTAATTCAGGTTTACTCACCTTTTTTCATTTGACATTTAATACCGAGCCCAAGGTTAATACACAGAGTTGTAATGGTCGAAAAGGTTTGCACATTGTGTGCAACACAAATTTCGAAATAATTGGTATTAATATTTATGTCTGAAACTGTAAAAAAATGGATCTACTTAAGGAAATGCATATTTTGAAATGTTAACGATCATCTCTTCGGAATCAAGGGATTATTTCTTTCCCTCACCCTTAAGAGTGTGGAGAGAGAGAACGGGTCCCACCCTGTTATCCTTATTTATTGTCACACATGTCTGCAGTGTGAATCCATCCATTATACAGAGCAACGGCAACGCAAGAGATATTATTGTCCTTTTTTATTACAACTCAAATTGCTGAGGCAAATTATATTGTTGACTATGTGCACGTATTTATTTCATTGTTTTGTGGCAGCAGTATTATTCGCACATCGCAGTTTCTTCAATGAAATTAAATATTCGTGGAATATAAATTTCTTGTGTTTTTCTGCAAATTAATTTCTCTAAATTCAAATTTATTAAGAACATAGTCTTTTTATATACACGTGAATATTTGGAAGTTTTATTTCTTTGTTCATTATCAATCTTTCCTTGGATCGCTTATGCCTTACTTAAATTCACGAAATGATGACACTGTGATAACAATCTTTTTAATGGCAACTTTTTAATCGTCTTTTGATCCAGACTGTACAGTAACATAAAATTAAGTAAATGAGTAACAGCATCCCTTTATGCAGTAAGTGAGCCAAAGTGACTTCAAGGGCAACAGCGCAGTTGAAAGCTGTTAGATTTGTAATTTGCCTTTTCCTGAATTTGCTCTCGAATTGTAGATGTTCTGTATTTCTGGGTGAGTCTCTGATTATAATGCAGAGTATAACCCATAATGTAGAGTTACTTGTTCCTAAAGTTCTGGATATAAGAGTTTTGATATCGGGTTGGATTATGTCTGTAATTTGAAATAGGTCTGTTGCAATACTTTTTAATATATAAGACTAGTTGATGTGGCGAGTCAACTTCATAACCTAATCGGACTGAAGGCTAATATTTATCACTGTTGTCGTGTGAGTTAATAGAGAACATGAGTAGTTTTTCTTTATTATTATTATTATTATTATTGCGTGTACACCTGCATGGAGTGCTAAGGCACATCGCGGGATATCCAAGCTATCAATTCAATATCTATCAGACCTCTTCTTGAAACCGTTAACAGAGAAAAACCTCACAACCAAGTCAGGCAATCCATTCGATGCATTAACCACCCTACAAAGGAAAAGTCTATTCCTCAGGCCCTAACTAACCATACTTTTATTCAACTTTCAGGGATGATCCTCTTTTCCTGTTCCTATGTATTATGTCTTTCAAGTGTGAAAGATTTCCTCTGCATCAGTACTATAACATCCTTTCTTCTTCTTCAAGTGTCATCCCCAAGAAGAACCATGCCACGGAACCTTTTCTTCCTTTTGCTGCTCTGGAACATTTATGGTACTTTAAGTCAATCCAGTCCTTAATGTCTTCAAACCATATTCTCGAGGATCTACCTTTCCCTCTTTTTCCATCAATTTTCCCTTTCTCATATTAATTTCTGAATGAATTCTTATTTAGTTTTTAATGTCCAAAATGCTTAAGTTTTCGCTCTTTAATTATGTTCATTAATGTTCTTTCTTAAAGAAACATCTTTATTTTTTCATTTTCTCTGTCCATGGTATTTTCAATATTCTTCTCATGGTCCACATTTCGAAAGCTTCTAATGTTTTCTCTGCTTCTTTACTCAGAGTCCAAGTTTCACTGTTGTAAAGAAGGCTTGGTCAGATATAGCATTTTATTAATCTTTTCCTTGTGTCTATATTAATGTCACTGGATGTTAAAAAAGTTTATACATTAAAGGATTTTCTTGATATCTCTATTCTTCTTTTTATTTCTTTAAGGGAATTTCCTCTTTTTCTACAGCGCCCAACCCCCCTGGAACTGGGGGATTCGGTGCTGTAGGCACCAGGGGGCTAAACCCCCCTTTCGAGTTTTCAAAATTCGAGTCATCAGAATTCAAGGAGAACCGGCCTACCAGTCCAGAACTCGGGGGGGGGGGGAGTACGTCAGGTATCGGGCCCCATTTAGAGTCATCAGAATTCAAGGAGAACCGGCCTACCAGTCCGGAACTTGGGGGGTTGCGCGCCATAGTCGCCAGGGGGGGGGGGGGGAGTTGCGCCCCTAGTTATATATAAAATTGTAAGACCAAATTTGATTTAAATCCGAGACTTGAGTTCTTTAAGAGCAAACCAGTTACACAGTTAAAGGAAAAGACAACAACATGTTTGGGGTGGTAAATTCTTTAGCACAGTGATTTTGCTGTTAACTCAGTCAGGATGTCTAGATTATAGAAGGATGATACGAGAAGAAGTTATCTTCCCCCGTTATAATAGCACGTTTATTGGCAACAATTTCAAATGACAACAGTGTATATTTTTCTTATCGCTGCTTTTGTAGGAAAATCATTCAAACTGATATCCTCCATTGTTGAAATAATTGCACATATTTATTACTACGAGCCTCCGTAGCTTAGTCAATAGTGCTTTGTTCCGAAAGACCTGGGTTCGATTCCCATCTATGACGTGAGGAACCTTTTATCTGGTCTCTTTCGACTAAAGTGAGTTAACCGGTCTCATACGCAGGCGAATGTTTTTTTTTCCTGGTAGTAACTAGGGTTTATCATCCCTCAAAACAGGCAAACCAGTGCCGTGAACACACTCGGCTACAGTCCTAAATATAGTACTGCAAGTAAGGCAACGGGAAACCATCTTGCTCAAAATCATCTCCTTAGTATGGTCGTATAGCTACTCCACCAGCCATATATTTATTACCAATATTATTTAAAATGATGATAATAATAATCTGCTGGCTTGATGAAATTTAATATTTTAAATCAGAATAAAAAATAGTGAACACAAGACTATACTTCGTGTATACAGAAACAACCTTAGTGTTATCTGTAATATTGCAGTAACTAAGAGATCGCGTTTTATAATTGTCTACGACAGCTGGCCTTCTTATCAATATATTTCATAAGGGCATAATAGCGATGTGTGTGTGTGTGTGTGTGTGTGGTGAATAACATGAAAAACATTATTCATTTAAATGCACATTTAGTAATGAGTAAAGTGAGTTTGCTCTTTAAGAAATAATTTTTTTTAAATCAAATCTGTTGTTGAATATTCGTTTTCTTATTTGTTCAAAAATTCATGAAACCTAAATAATATTTCAGTATTTTAAGGTCAAATAAAAATAAATTTATTTACTTTTTATATATCACAATATTTCTTTTTTCTTTTTTTTATATAACAGTTAATAATCTGATTGGCCCTTTACTTTTTTCTAGCAAACCAGAATTCCATAAGCAAAATGTTCGTTACCAATCTATCGATTAGGAAAAAGCCAAAATATATTTTTTTCCTAGCAGATATTTTTCACTTGCCGATCTTATTTTTTTCTATTTGATATAGTCCGACCACAGAAACTAGAGCTATCGTTAGCAGACTGCTAAGAAGAGTCAGTTCATATTGAAGGGGAGAAAGAAATAAAGCAATGTGCGAATTGTTCCCCAACATGCGAAATCGCGTATTTTATACGCAAAATTTTCCAACTGTTATACAAGCAAAATAGTTACCACTTTAAAAGCTACAATGATCATAAAAGAGAAGTTAATTATCCGACGTGTAATAATTAACACTCATCCCACAATACCGATTGATTGCCCTATTATCAGAATGGATTCTCCTTCTTTTGATATGTGCAGAAGTGTCGAAGGGTCTCGCACCTGTGGGCGTACTATAACATCTGTTATTGTAATTGGCAAAAGTCCAGTTGCCGGTAGTCATGTATTCCCTTTGCTGCTTTCATGATCATAAATTGTTTCCTCCTATTTCTAACTGGTCCCATTCCATTACTTTTTTTTTATCTACTATATTCGTATAGTAGATTAAAACATTGAGTGGGTTAAGGTTATTTTCTCTAATTAATTATTTGAATTTCAATAATATATAAGCCTGATGAGCTAGTGATTAGCGTATCCGTTCTCCAAACAAGAGGACGCTGTTCAAACCACTCCCAGGTATGGATGTTTGTGATTGTCTTCCACCTTCATGCATTCATCCAAGTATAAATACACTCTCTCAGTATGGACTGAGTCGCCATGGGAGAAGTAGATCCAACTCTTCAGCAATGGAAGAGGCATTCACCCTGTAGTGGGAGTGCGGGAAGACAGGCTGATCACCATAAGTTATGTATTTTGTTTATTATTTCATAATCCAGAAATCTTGACTTTGAGACCGAAAACATGGAACGTTTTCAAGCCACTGGTTACTGATGTCTCACATCGGACGCTCACCGACATCCATGCTTACGTCGAGACTCGAAACTGCGGTCTATTAGTGAGCGAGTTCGCTACCCACTCCGCCAATCAGGCTGACCAAAAGTTAAAACTAAAGAACTAACTTCTTTAGAACAAAAGCATTAAGGTATGAAATCGCCTTACAGAATTTATTTATGGATTGAACGCTTTTAGCCTTAAAATAAATATTGGAAATCGGAAGGCAGTAGACGTCTTTCCTCTCTTCGTCCTACTGATAGTTGAAGATCTAAGTTTAAAATCTGATTCTAGCGGAAGGGAAAATACCTACTATTAGTTGCTGCTTTCTAAAAATTATGTTCCATTCTTTTTTTTAATTTACAAGTCAAGAACACGAATATCTTCATCAAGGTATGATGAAACATCTTTGATATTATCACTTTATAATATATGGCTGAATATACAGTAAATCATATATGCTTTAATTAATTTAATTTATTTAATAACAGGAAAAGCCAGTGTTTCTATATCATGGGCGCAATTTATATTGTCAATTACGCGACATGAAACATCACAGCGTCATTGTTGGCCTTTCTTTTTATTTTTCTCTGACAACAAATGCGATTTAATTCCATCGTTGTTGTCGATTCCAGTGCATGGTGCCGAAATAGACCACACTGTCCACATTTTTTCGGAGAAAGGTTGCATATGTGGCTTAATGGAAACATCTTCATGAGGGCAGGGTAGGAGAGAGAGAGAGAGAGATCCTGATATCGACGATAGTACCAACTTGATTTCTTCCAGAGTTCATTGACTGGTTCATCTTTTTAGATGAACCGCTTCAAGAGAGTATTTTTTTCCCTCTTGAACGCTATGATTCACTTAATGTCTGCAAGAAATTTTATCCTGTCTGGGAAACTTTCTCAACGAAATCCCCCTTTGTTCAGCGGATTCCCCCCCCTTTTTTTTAAGTCAGTGCCAAACTTGTTCCGTAGTTAACCTACATGTTATCAAAGAAATTTCCTTTCTTCAGCGAAAGAACTTTCCCAAATACCTTCAATTTTTTTAAACGACTTCTCATTAAATACAAATGCCTTCGTTTATCATTCGATGCTCGAAAACGGCTATCTCAGGGTCGCACTACAGTGACATCTAACCGCGACTTATGTGACATCCATTGCAGAGCTGTGAATAGTACGTGATTCGTTCCTTTCCTCTTATCAAGTGATTTACGTAATCTTCCTACTTGAATTTAAAATTTTTGTTATGAATTCAAACTAGTAACAATAGTGAGCAGTAAAGGGTCCAAGCAACAATGAGCACATCGCCTATTAAACAACACAACAATTGAAATTTTAAAAAATATCATGAAGATCATTCCCGAGCATATCATAGTTATGCGTGCAACAAAGAAACTAACTTTTCATACCGTTGCTTGCTTAAACGTTCAGTATTAAATATATCCTCTTTTAGAATTAAACTTTTGCATCGTATCTAAAAAACACAAGAGATATGACGCAATAAATTAGCAACCAATTATAATTTTTTCGCACAAACCAGCTGGCAGTTTGCAATCACAAATCAGAACACCAAAGAAATATGAGCATTTTCATTAAAATTGCATTAGGTATAATGAAGCACATCGGTGTGCGTAAGCAATGCAACTCTGCTTGCTCTGTTACGTCATTTGCAATAACAAATAAATGCACATTTCAAACTAGTGCGAGACTCATGACGTTAAATAGTTTCTCGTTGGAAAAATAGATGCAAACTTCAGGTTGTGGTTTAGGTAGCGTAGAAATATCGCCCCTTTTATTTTTTAATTACGGCCACATTCCCAGTCGTTAATTATTTCTTGCGCAATTAATTCCAGATGTCGCCACTAGTAAATAAATCACAATCATGTCTTGGAACGTTGCAATATATTGGTTCTCATAGCGTGGTTAATAAAATTTTTTCGTGAGTAAGATTTTTACCGGGTCTTGTTTCGACCCAAGCATGTTGTAAACTTCCTGAAAGGTTAACAATGTTTCAATATGACAGAAAATTAACATTAGAAGTGAATTGAATTTTTTTATGGCTTTTTTCTTGTTTCCCCTTTTTTTCTGAAGGCTTGTATATTTTATAATGAGTTTTGTATGACGTGAGTTTAATTAAATCATTAAATAAGATACAAATAAACACAAAATTAGTTTCAGTTTAAACAAGAGGAGAGAGAGAGAGAGAAAGACAGAGAGAGAGAGAGAAATCTAATCATAATATTAGTTCCTTTTTAATAGTAGAAAGATGCCACTGTCTGAATTTAGAAATTTGTATTATCATTATTATTATTTTGAATCCTGGTGTATGTTAAAATTCCAGGACTAACTTCCAGACTATTAACATTTACCTAATTACGCATTTTAGAAAGATGTTATTAAAAAAAAAAATATTTTGCCCCTCACTCTATCTAAGGTTAGGTATTTTCCATTATTGCTACTTGTATAATTTCTTATATTCGTAGTCCACACGCACGCATATCATTCCTGAAGTTGAGTTACATGGATTTCATTGCAGTTTCAGATCATTACTAAGATTCGTTGTGCCATCACAATTTCAGATTAAACTTAATCAATATTAGTTGCTAATATTTTGAAAAAGTATGAAAGACTTCAAAGTTTTGATTCAGTGCTACATTACTTTAATATTTATTCCTCCTTCTCCTCTCATCTCGCAGTTTTGTTTCATATCTCTTATTATCAGCATAATATGGATAAAAAAAGCACATTAGCCAATGTGACAAGCCAAAGATACAAGATGATTCACGAGGCACTTTCTTCCTACGTCTAACGATAATTTAACAAATCGATTTGATTTTGCACCATGCATTTCATTATCCGATGTTTATCTGAATTTCAAAGAAGACACGAAAGGATCTCCTGTTATCGGAACAGCGGATAATCATAAGATTCCCTTCGCGGTGAATTTGGAACGAACCATGTGGTGCAAGCACGGTGTAGCTTCTGTTCTTCTCTTCCAAAACTTGGTTTATATTTCGTTTTAATTCAGCTTCTGTAACAAAGCTAAAAACCATGCAATACAAGATCACGTGATGAAATGACCAAACAATGATTCAAATGGAAGTTGTAAATGGCTATCAACAATGGCCGCAGTTTGAATGCATATTGTTGATCTTCTATCACCAACAAACATTCAGGTTTCAAACGATAGACGGAGACAAAAGTTGAGTATTGTCCTGTCTTCTGCTACAATTTGCAATTTTATATGCTATCACGTGTCATATTAAGATTAATTAGGTTTAATTTATTTTGCATTAATATAATTAACTAACTTTGAAAAGGTACCATAAAATAAAAGCTCGCAGTGTTTTCTTAAATTGCTTTTTCTGGCCCTTTTGATTCTGATTATATACTTTTGCCTCTGGCATTAGTATTATGAGTGTCATAAGAAGCTTTCGATATATCCGTAATGATAACCAATAGAAAATCTTGATGGCATATCACGCTTCATGGAAATACGTGTATAATGATGAGAAAGTCCGGGTACACAGAGCACAGACTGCGGACACACAGAGATGATCCCGTGTGATCATTCGTTGTTTCACTACGGGAAATTCAATAAAGCAAATAATGAAATACGAAAATAACGACAGCGCAGTTGAACTTCTTAAAAAGGAGATTTCCATGATGAAACTTCCACTATAATAATAAGTCCAGCTGAATTATTCTTCTTCATAAGAATATGTTTCTTGCTCCACACACACACACACACACACTGTAATGCAATGGAGCATGTAGGAATATATTACCTCGTGGTAGGGTTACTATTGGGAGGAAAATGTAAACACACATACATGCAAGCAAGCAAGTCAAGAGACAGCTTCCAGAAATAAACTTTTGTATTTTTTTTTTAATTTTCCAAGGAGAACCATTCTTTTCTGCGCGTGACTCGATTAAGAAGTGGAAGGAATGTCTATTATTACACCCGAAACAATAGATATTCAAATCACTCGGTGTTCTAGCGGACAGCTCCTAAGCGATATTCACAGTTTAATTGCCGCTGACAGTAACCAATATACGGATGGTTCAGCTATCTGTACAAAGTTCGAGTGTTAACCGAATGGCTTTTAAGAGAAAAACTGTGCTCATTCTGAGTCACTTAGTATGTGACATTGAAAGACATTTCAGTATTTGTTTCTGCGGAAATGGCACAACGCCGGAACATTAAATTACTTGAAACATTCGTAAGATTGTTGTCCACTCTTAAAATGACCTTCTTTCTTGAAGAGATTGCTTCCCGCAAAAAAAAAAAGATGCCTCTGTAATTTCTGCGTGCACTTGGCTGTAAGTTACAATCGCACACTAATGTAACAGAAATCGTAGTCTCTTTTTAACTACTGGAGTTTCTCGTTTCTTCCTAATAGCTTCAACAAATTCCCACTAATCAGATGCCACTGAACTGGCTCTGAGAAACCTTTGAGTCCTAATAAGTTAGAATCAGTTGGTGAACAACATCGATCAGTGTGTACCTCCAAAATCCTAATAATTCTTTGAGTTCAAATTAATTACTCACAAATCTACGCAAGACTGCATCCCCATAGAAGCACGTTATGAATGTGTTATAACATGCTTGTATGAGGGAGGAATTTTGTGTTACATCGAATGCAATCTCTCATTTGTCACGCTCAAATCTTCTTCCCTTATCTAAACCAGTCAGAGTGTGGTGAAATGAGGAGAGGTGAGACAAGAAAGATGGGTTCGAGGCAGTCCCTGATTTATCATCGAAGGAGGGGATTGATTATATCTTCAAGCAGCTGCAGGCTCATGTGAACGAGGAAGGAGATACAGATTTTAACCCAACAAGGAGTCAAGTGGAGCGACTGAAAACAATTCTTTCTTTGTGTTTATCGTTTAATATTGATATGATATGCATTAATTTCAATACGATACATCTCGTGATAATTTTGAAAAACAAAATGTTTAAAAACATTGTTGGACACGTACGTTGTTGTACCTCAATACAGATATTCACAGATTAGATAGTGGGATTCCGCTTAACTGTGTTCGTTTCTCAGCTACCCTTCTAGTGGATTAAAAGGGGGAATAAAATGGGGATTACGTATAGTTTGAACAGCAGAATTCAGTATCTCAAAATTGAGCAGCAGGAAATTAACTCAAACAGCAGCCTTTAATCAAATAATACTAAATTAATTCGCTCGCTACATGCAAAATTATTAGATAAAATTCTCTCTCTGTGTGTTTGTGTGTGTGTGTGGGTGGGGTGAGTGGTGCGGTTTTAGCAAGAATCACGCAACGGTTGGATAATGTTCGGTCAGATTGCATTATAATGCATCGAGCGTAATTATCGATTTCTAATGATTTCAACCAAACCTTAGACATCAGCTGAAGAAGAAGACTTTGGCTGTTAATTATAAAGACATATAGTTTGATCGGAAGGGGAAAAAAGAAAGAAAAGAAATTGCAAACTTGAAAAATATTATGAGATGATCTTTTGCTTACCGTCACCATAATAACCAGGGTTGGAATAGGAAAAAGGAGATGCTGAAAATAATTAAAAATTGCCCGCAATGAGAGTAACCAGATTACCACATCGATCGCACTCCTGTAATCTGCTGCTATAAAAGCAAACACACGTCCCAAGTGCTTATCGTTTCGTGTGCAAATTAGATTCTCTTTGTAAATCGCATTCTGAAGCAAACGTTTTTTATTATTATTTATTTATGGCGACACCGAACTTATAATGCGACTGCAACAGATATGTCACGACACTTCATTCCTAGAACATAATTCACATATTTTTTGAAAATATTATAAAAGTCGATCCTACAATATTCAAAATTTATAATTTCCATATCAGAGTAATCTAGGATCGGAAATGTCTGGCAGAAGCGTCGTAGCGTCATCTTAATGTGATTAAAATCACCAACACGAATTTTCATAGAACGTCGTTTGTTGTGGCTTGCTTAAGCTCCAATCAGAAAGAATTTCTTCTTCTGCTTCAATCCAACTACTTTTTTTTTTTAATCTTATAATTTCTCAGCAACAGCACGAGGAGTGTGATGGGATGAGCGACAGTAGATAGCATAGCACTCCACCTACGGGAAATATATGAAACCTTTTAACAGAAGGGGAATTTTAATAGAAGGGATCTACAAGCACTTTGTAGAGGTCAGAATAATTTCTTTGTTCTTCTCTTTTGGAGAAGAACAGCTAATCTCGCTTAAGCAGAAAAATTTAAAAAGTACTACAGACATACGAAAGTAAAGTTACTTAAAAGGGAAGGAAAGTTTGCGCGAAATACGAGAGTGACACTTTTCGCGTTTCTTTCAGCAGTTTCGAAATGAGACTGAAATTCACACTTTTCTCCCTTTCTTTTGTTCAAAAAAGGTTTTTCTTTTCCTTTTTTTTCCCTATCCACCACGAAGTTTTCTTAATTCTATCCTCAGACTGCGGTAGAATTATCGGCTGAGGTCAATCAACGGCCTGATTATTTTCGAGCAACAAATGTATCTTGGGAATCTGCTAAATCCAGTTAAATCTTTATTAAGTCCCTGTTTCAAACTTCTATCACCAGGAATCCACATACCTTCTGAGAGCAGCCATCGGAGTGCAGTAAGGAATAAACTTTAGAATTGGCATCAATAATGTCACGTGATAATTATAATGAGAAGCGATAATGAAAAATATTTCTTCCTCTGCATTGCAATTCGAACTTGCACATGAAAAATTCCAAAATGAGCTCGCCGATGTGGAAAGAAAGAAAACGTTAACAAATGTCAAAAAGAAATGAATTTTAACTCGAAACACGAGCAACTAGATGCTAGATTTGAAAGCATACTTTAAAGCAACACTATAACGAATCATTTTATGCCACTAAACTTCAGAATTTATGGCCAAATATGTCCACATCTTGTCACATGATCATTCGCAAGTTGTCTCCATTTAGCTAACGACAGGAATGTCGATCTCACACTTCTGAAACTAGTAGATCAGAATAGACTCGTAATGCCACCATTAAAATTGAACCTCGATGACAAACGAAGATCGATATGAACAGTCCGAATTGAGTCGAACAGTGTTAAGTTTCAGGTGTAATTGGTTTCATGGTAACTGGTGTTATTTCGAAGCGAAGAAAGTTAATTTCACGCACTTGAAACTAAGCAATGTTACCAAGAGGAACCTGCGCATGCCACGCATTGTTAGAGAATATTGCTAAAGGGCGTTCACAAAAGCAATTCATGTTTAAATCTGCAGTTCACTGCAGAAAAAATACTTAAGAAAAAATGAACATAATCTTTAAAATTATTTTATAGTTTTGCTTCTCCCGAATTAAAAATAAAAATCTGTTTAAAGCAGAAAGATGAGTAATTTTATAGGAAAAAAAGTGGTAAACTACCGTACAGTTTCTTACATATTTTTTGACTTTTAAGATATCACATGGTATCTGTTATTTAATTTTCATAAACCAAACATGCTTGTAATTGCTGAGGTTTTAGTCAAATATAGTCTCAATTTATTTCGTAATATTTTATGTAAGAAAGATGTTTGTTTGATAGACAGTTTCAACAAAAATACCTTTATATAACATATTTTGAAAAATTAAATTATTTAGTAATTATTATTAGTATTAATAATAAAATTGTAACTTATATTTTATTTTAACATATTTAAAAAATTTCTTGAATTTCTAATATTTTTCCCAAAAAATTAAAATAAAATAAAACACCTTTAAATAGTTTGAATTATAATACTACAATTTTGTTATGCCCAGACGTATAGAAAGGAATACTGTTTCCTCGTCCGGAATGAACTACGATGCTGTTGTATCATACACTATGGGTTTCGACCCCTAGTCAGACTCTCCTGGAATTCTGATGATTCGAATGTTGAAGGCAAACCCAGGGTAGGTCCCTGAGTTTGAAAATGTTTCAAATAAATTTCCAAAAACGTTACATAAAACGGCGTATTATATTATATTATATTATATTATTTTGCATTATAGGGTAGATTTAAAAAGTTGTGGTATTCTTTGATGAAATTTTTCCCCAGAAAATTTATGCATTTCGGAGTTTACCCCATCTTCTCCTGCTGATTTGCCCTTTTATTTAGGTTATCCTTCAATTCTTTCATTGTTATAATATCATTTAAGGTATTTTGTAAGTGTCGTGTAATTATTTTTGATGCCAGTATTATCCGTGCAAAGGTATATGAAGTAATCCAAGAATTCGTTTACATCAATTGCACAATTTTTTTAATTTTATGATATTTCTTGTGTGTTGCTAGACTTTCATATGCTGCTGATGTGATAATTTCTTTTATATTATTCCATTCGTTCTCAATATCTTCATTTTCTTGTAGTTTTCTAAGTAGTTATTAATACTCTGTTGGTATAATTTTTTTTATACTTGAATCATTTAGTAGTCTGACTTTGTAATTAAATTAGATTTTGTTTATTTTTTTTTGTAGCCAGTTTGGTGGAAATCTTAGTTTTACCTGTACTGAATAGTGATCTGCGTCAATTTCTAGCCCTCTTCTAACTTTAACGTCTAGGAAGGAGTTTGCTACTTTTTTCATTTGCTATAAAGTACTCTATTATTGATTTTTGTCCTCTTGCACACCATGTATACGTTTATGTTTTTAAAATGTATTCATTATATTTAAATTATTATAAATTGTATAATCAATGAGTCGCGTTCCATTTTTGTTTACTGTTGGTTCTTCAAATTTTTGTACATTATTGTTACTGTTTTTCATTCCTATTCTGGTATAGAGATCTCCGGCTATAATTATATGGTCTGTTGTAATTAATTTTTCATATATCCCTTGTAACTCTTTGTAAAAGCAATCATTTCCTTCTTCTTTTCCTGATTCAGGGACATATACTCCAACAACTGTTAATTTTTTTTAATTTAATTTTAATCGCACTTCTAATATTCTTTCATTCCAGGTATAACGAGTTATTTTTGATTTAATTGATTTATGGATCTAAATCATTACACCAACTTTTGCATGTATTTGTTTGTCCATTCCACCCCGCTATATATGATATTGCAGTTAACTGTTTCTGTTGTTCGTTTGAGTGTTTTTTTTTTTTTTTGTTTCTGTAAGAACTACAATTTCTATATTTTCCGGTTTGGATTTCGTCGAGACTTTAAAGTAATGTGTTTCCCTATGTCAAGTGACTAGCATGATCATAGGTATCCTAGTGGTGGGACTGTCAACTTAAGACAAGTAGGATTGCCTTTTTTTAGTAAATAGTGGAAACTACAGTTTGAGAGGAAAAAGTCACCCCCTTTGACCTCAAATTACTCTAATAGCACTGGGGGAGGGGGAGAACGAAGTATGAGAGAGAGAGAGAGGGAAAGAAGAGTAGAAGAACAGTCTCCAGAGATATAATATAACAAGTGTATATTGTACGAAGTAAGATCAAGTCTAGATTGGGTATCTCGGGTTTACCATGCCCGTACTCACCAATGTGAGCCCCTGAGTTTTATATATATATATATATATATATATATATATATATCCTAAGGAGGTGTGTACAGGTTAGTTATGAATAGTGATACATTAATCAATAGTAATGTAATATATCATTACTAACTTCCTATCTACAATATTCGTTCCAAATCAATATGTTTCCAGTCAAGCCTCCAACAGGATAATATTATTAGATCTTACTTGTCTTTTAAAACACACTTTCCTGTATCATCACACTTAGATCCTGGTAGAGAACATTTGTTCTGCTAATATTGCTGTTTTCAAGAATGATATATGTTATTTTATTTATGTTAGCATAAATAAAAGAGCAAATTCCTGTTTTATTTATGCTAATAATGTTAAGCTCTTCCTAATAGCCTCGTTGTAAATGTGATACTGCCATTGATCCAATTTTCTTCATAATATCATCCATATAGATAACAAATAACAGTGGAGATAATGGTCACAATTTTCGCATCTCTGATTTTACCTCAAATCTTATTTTTAGTCTTTTCAATCCGAACTGCTGACTTTTAACTTATATAGAGACTAGATGTGGCTTTATATAATGTCCCATTTACACCATGTAACTGTAGCATTTTGAAGAGTTTTCTTCTTGGCAATTTTTCATATGCCGTTTACAGATCAAACGTACAAAACAACACAAATCCTTGTCATATGTCTAAGCATTTTCATCCATTTGTCTGAAAATGAAACTCTGATCGTGAAAATCCCTATTTTATCTGAATTCAGCTTGTTCTTCACAGAGATTCACTTCCACATTTATCCGTAACTAACCACTTGTTAAGAATACTTGCATATATCTTACCAAACACACTCAGTTTGGAATCATCTGTCTGTCCAGACCTTCTGAATTATGCAATGCAGTCACTACCACAGTTTTATACTTCCATATTTAAGCTTTTCTCGTTTTTGTTTTGTTTTTCTACTTCACGTATGGCTATATATTCCTTGGGAATTTTCTACGATCAAGGTGACACTGTTTCTTTCATTTAATGATCTTCCAATCTGTCACATTTTTCATCTTGCATTCCTTTATAAGCACCCTTTCCTCTATTTTTGAGGAAAGAGTGTAGAATATTTTTTCTACAATATATTCTTTTCAAAGTCTTCCCAAGATTTCTATGTTGCTAATTTTACACGAGTGATTTGCTTTATTATATTTTTCTGTGTATTCTATAACAGCACATATTGACTTACTTACCAGAACTTTCAATATACTTTCTTCTTTTACTTCACTGCATCATAATGTTCCTGTGTTCACCATGGAGTTCTGGTTTTCTTTCTGTCCTTACAGACAAATATAACGATATCTATATTATTTTTATATATTTTCTATCGCAGTACTAGTTTCGTTTTCTTACAGAACTTTTTTGGTTGAATGATTTGGTGTAGATGAAGTTACTTGCAGTTAGTAGAATGGTGGAGACGGAGAGTTGTAAAGCAGGTGACCCCACCCCCTTGATAAGTCTTTGCACTCCCTGGAGGTATTAGATAATAATAATACAAAAACATATAAATTACAAGAGGCAGCTATAAATTAACTTGGAAAAGCATTGCTAACATTTGAAGCTCATCTGGATGCCAACCTAATTTTGCGCACGGTCAAGCTGCCATGACATCGGGGTAAGCGAAAGTGGGACAGATGAAGAGGGAAAATCAAGCAGGTTACATCCAAAGTTGGTATTAAGATGGATTGAGAAACAACTCGAGCTGTAAAGCATGAAGTCATTGATTTTGTTTCACTAAAATGAGAGTGCAAGTTGTAATGGTCACTCTTTGCTTATTTTACTGTATTACTCACCTGTTATACTGGAAAGCAACTGCGCAGGATAGTTTTGTGCATTACTGCAAGTGTTTTATGCAACACCTAGGGGAAGATTTTTTTCAATCATTACTTTTTTTTTCATCCACAACTAACCCTAATAAGAACGGATAATGTATTTGCAAGGATAGAAAAATCGAACCCCAGGGCGAACACGGAAACTTTAAGATGCAGTGGAAGAAAATAAGAAACCCTATCAAATGTTCCTGGCAAAGTCACCTTGTGCTCTTAGAGAATACAGAGAGAAGGGTAAGAAAGCTAAAGACTGTGCAAAACTAGCTAAACAAAAGTCATGGGAAGACTTTGGTAAAAATATAGAAAACAAATATCAAGAAGTAGGCAAAATATTCTGGATGCTGTTGAAAAATCTCAGAAACGGAGGAACAAGTGCTGTAAAAGAAAAGAAAACAATTAAAGACGATAAAAGTGACATGAAAATTGGTGAAAGAGATATCCTTGTGTATGGATTAATTAGTTTGAAAAATAGCTAAAGCAAACAAGCAGTGATGACAGCACAGAAGTAAAAAACACTCAATAGACATGCAATCAGGAATACATATCCATACTTGAAAAGGCCATCGCAAGCCTGAAATGTGGAAAGGAAGCAGGAGTACAGGAGATTCGACCAGAAATGATCAAGTATGGAGGTATAAAATTCTTACAGTGGCTGCACTGCATAGTTCAAAAGGCCTGGACAGAGGGACGAATTCCAGATGTTTGGAGTGGAGTTCTCATAATGCCCATACATAAAAAGGGAAATAAGACTGAATGCGAGATTTACAGAGGTATTTCCCTACTGAGTGTTTTCCTGGTAAGATTTATTCAAGTATACTTGAGAAAAGGTTGAGAAGGATTGTAGAAGGGAAGGTTGATGAAGAACATGCTGAACACATGCCAAATATAAGCTGCCAGGATCAACTTTTTACGTTATGAAAAGTAGCTGACAATTCACGAGAATATAACAAAGATCTGGATTCAAGTTTTGTAGATCTGTAAAAGGCATATGCCAAAGTGCAAGAGAAAAGCTAATCTTAAAACTACACTTAATGGTGTCGGTGGGGCATTATATCAAGCAATACTGTCATTTATTTGAGTTGTAATTCAGGTTAGAATTGAAGGAAGCACAGTATAGTTTGATGTTATATTTTGGGGTCAGACAAGGATGTACATTATCCCCTCTGTTAGACATTATCTATATGGATTACATTATGAAGGAAAGGGATATTACACTAGATATCAAAATTGTATATGTTGATATCAGCTCTTTATGCAGATGATCATATACGTCTACATAAAACTGCTAAAGATTCCCTGACTAAATAGAATAACGCTTGTAATAGATTTGGTATATAGGTCAGCAATATTAAGACACAGACAATGAAAATAGGCAGAAAATTTGAAAATATCAACTCCGTTTTGAATGGAGAAACTACACAACAAGAAATACATTTCAGCTATTTAGGCTCAAGTTTTAGTGAAGATAATAAATTATATATGGAAATATACAACAGAAAATATATATAGAATAAGAGAGAAATTAGTCCAAGCACTGATTTAGTTGTATAAAAGACATTGTTGATACCAACTTTAACTTATGGATCTGAGTTAGAAATAAAACACTTGACCAAAGAAGACTAGAGAAACAGACATGATATTCCTGAGAAATATTAGAGGGGTGAAGCAAATAGCCTTCTTATATAAATATTGAAGAAAATTGAATATGTAACCGTTTGTGTGGTTTTGGTTTTTTAAACTTTATTAGTTGGTGTTGAGATTTAAATAAATTAAATAAAAGTTATAGCTGTGCACAATTTTCCTGCGTTAATAATATTTTTCGTTTTATTTATTTTTGTGAGCCTTTTATTTTTGCCTTTCGCTCATCAGACACTCATTTGTAGTCTCTGCGAAAAAAAAAGCTTTTTTTCATATTTCAAGTAGATTATTACTTTCGTAATTATTGTTTTATCTGCTTTAAGAATAACTTCCAATGTAATGCGTTTTCCGTTCATTCATATTTGGAGAGAAAATTTTGTTTTTTTGGGAAGCATTGTAACAGAAACTGTATTTTCAGGTATACTTTAATTCAAATATTATTTATGTTTCTCAATATTCTACCAACTCATTCAGTAATTTATTCGGGATTTTTCTGTTCTGTACTATATTGCAATACACGGTACTTCATACTTCGTATTACGTCCTGCATGCAAGATTATATAGCTAAATACAATTTGTTTTTGACCGACTACTTGCTCGAATTCTCCTTGTCCTTTTTCCCGTTTTGAGGGAACTCATATGTTTATAATTTCCTTATTAATAAATAATAAACCGTATTATATGATTTATAATTTCTTATATAACTTATATGATTTCTTAAAATAATGCTAGTTAGTGTTTAAGAACGATAGCCAATGGCCGTGAATACAAGATACCTTGAGAACTACATGATGAGTACAAAAGAAAAATCGTCAGTTTGGAATCCTATCTACTCCCTTTGGGAATTGATCGCGTTAGAGCAGTTATGTATTTTTAATGAAGTAAGCTCATAACGTCATATATATATTCGTGATCTGATTGATATACGATAATATGCACTACCACAAAGTCAATTGAAACATGACACATTTCCCTCTTGGATCGACAATGCATCGTTCCTGATTTGAATCCTTTAAGAAAAGAAGAAATTATTATTATTATTATTCCTGATACCTCCAAGGAGTCCGAAGACTCATCGCGGGAGGATACCTACAACTCTCTCAACGACTACACCGAACCTCTACTACGAATCATCTCCATCAACTACCCACCACAACTAGTATTGCAACACATCGGTCTAATAATTATCTTCTTGTTCCATAAATGCATGAAGAAAGGTAACAGCGATAACTCTACGTATAACAGAACGAGTTTTGAATGTTTGTTAGTATGAACCCGGCGATATAAATGTTTGATTTTGGAAAGAAAAATTATGAATGGTTGAAGGAGACGCAGAATGTCGTGTACCTCATTAGAGAAGAAAGAAATCTCATCAGAAAATTAGTAAATTCTGATACGGAATTCCACCAGTTGATTATCCTGTTTAGAATATTCTTCCACGGAGAGATAAGTCGGAAATGTCATTATAAATGCAGGGTGTTGGATCGTACTTCTTCTTTGTATTCGATCCGCAATCTTGTTTTAACTTAGTTTTTAAACAAGTAATTAGTTGCTGGTTGATTACTAATTTTAATATAGAGAAATTTATATTTTTAGACTACACCACTCTATATCTAGATTAGTCTATTAGAATATAGTGGAACCAACCAATAACTAATTTTTTTATAGTAACTTTATTTCTTATACAGGCCGAGTTTATCTCTTAATTTCAAGATTCCTGCTAGGTCCGATAATTTTATGAACGGTGCAATAAACAAGATACAAGCAAACACAAATTTAAAATGAATAAAACAAATAATTTAATTTAGGGTTATATAATATACACTTAAGCTCAACTCTGACAAGAAAATAATATAAATATCTTCGCATACAGGTCACAACATCTTATAGATTCAATCTATGATCATTCTGCTCTCAGACTTACAGCTTGCACAACATTGAATTAACTTCTAATAGAGTTCAATATTACAAAATCTCTTAATAACAATTTTTACTATTATCACACAGTCAGCAAAGTTTCAATACATTAATGGTGGCAACAACTGCTTCTCAAGTATATACTTTCATATTTCTTACTCTGGCTGATTTCAGCAAAAAAACCTTACAGTTAATGTGGGGAATAACACGAGGAATCACACATATATTTCTTCACTGAAGTAACACATAAATGGACAGTTCTTACCGGGTAAATCCTTAGCTCATCAATTTCACTATGGGCAAACTTAATAACTATTTATTTCGCACACATTGTGGCAGCTCTAATTAGAATAAATCTTCTCAATGATAACTGAACTTTAATTGGTTGCACTTTACATGTATGGACATACTTGGATAAAGGAAAATGCTCATTCCTTCCTTAACACTGTTTGATTAATTCAGCACTCTGTTAAAGTTACATGATACTAATAGCTAAAATGCTATTAGTATCATGTAACTTTTGCAACATCTAAAATGATATCTCCTGTGTGCTGTTTCCAGTTAAAACCTATAGTGATGAATTACGTCAGTCTGTGAATTTGCTGTGTAGTGCTATGTCCGGTACGGAAACCAAATTGTTCTTTCGGAATTATGTTATTTTTATTCACCATCTCATGAAGTCGGTTGAGAATGACTCTTTCTGAGAAGTGCCGTAAATCCCCTTAACGAACGCAATATTTTCCTTCTTGTTGTGCATTGCTTTATCCTGGTAGAATTTCCTAACAGTTCATTAAAATCGTTTTCATGTTACAACAATGAAGTTTTCCCAGTTATTCTGAAACATTCGTCATAGACCCAGAGAGAGATTTCGCTAATTTCTTCACGATACTACTGAAACTGTCTTCAAATTCTACGCCAACGAGTTAGCAATTTTGTTACTGATAAAACGTGCATTACAAACGCTTAAGTCTTTGATCATTCTTTTCTCTAGAAGTACCGTTACTGTAACCTACACATGTGGCTCTGACAACATCCTTAAACTACGAACGATTTTGTATTGAATTTTTAAGAGAACTTGAAAAATAAAAACGATTTTTTGTCTATAACCGCACAAAACTAAAAAAGCATATAGTTTTAGAAAACATCCGTAAATCCCATTAAAACAAATTCCCTCTTAGCTGACTCCTCCACTTACCAGAAAATCAAGTCAAATAGGAAATTGGATGTGAACAAATTTGAATGCGGCGTTCGCGTTTTACATTTTAATCGTAAGAAACACAGAAGATCTCTAGAAGAAAATGTTTCGTTTTCTCACTAAAGAAGAATTTCAGAGAGAAAATAATACTTGGCCAATAAATCACAATTTTTTATTAAGATAAAAACTTAAAGTTTAATAAGAGACATGATAAGACACCAAAACAAGTTGATCACATGATTAAAATAATAAGAGATTGAATATTTTATAGAATTTCAAATCTGTCATTTTTCATACCTTATCTATTGCTATACAGGAAGGAACTTACGATATACCTAATCTGTTTAAGGTATTAAATAAGTGATAGAGAGATTAATTGCTGCATATTAGGTCATGTGAATTTCCAGACACAATCTCCAACATTACATTATTAAAGTAATCCTTTGCATTACCTTTTGCAGATATTCTTTTGTTTATTTATGGAGAGTTCTTTGTACTTGAATCATTTTATCTTAATTTGCTATGTTCTCGAAAATAAAGTAATTTTTTTTTCCCCTGAATACACGATTCTTTTCATTTAACGTCTTTTTTGTTAGAACATTTTCGGTACTAAAAATGTTTGGTTGTTTTACTGTCTTACAAGCAGAATAGCACCGAAGGACTTCCGTACCAACCAATTATTCTTGAAAAATCAGAAACTACGAAATGAATAACTCTGCCAGTTGGTTTTCGTGAAAAGCCTCTGAACCACGTCAAGGTACCAACCATATCAGAGGTGTTTACTCTTTGATATTCCAGAAGAAACCTTTCTTTGTCTGGCAGTAAAACAAACAAAGAAAAGAGACTGGAGTCATGCACGAAGCATAAAGGCCAATAATAATTTTACATAAAATAAAGTAATCGAAAAAGATTTTGTCATTAATTAATAATAAAGACAAAATATTTTGCCACAGAAACCCAATAATATAATGTCCGTATTGCGGTCTAATCCAATACTACGGCGCTAGATAATAGCACCGACGTCAAACAAGAAACTATATTGAAATCTAAAGTAATAAACAAACTATATTAAATTTAGATTCCTCAATATAAAATCACTCAAACATTATTGACTTTCATAATAGAAATTACTTGGTTATAAGATTTCATTGATAAAAAGCACCAACCAGAAAACAATAACCTAATGTGTGACTAATAATCGAAGTGCAAATCTCCCTACATCATCATAAAATAAAAGGCTACTTACCTTAACTTACCTAGGACGCTTTCCTTCTTTTGTTTCTTGAACATTCTTCGGGCATCGACTCAGATGCTTTCCTTACTAAAGCACTTTTCTCAGAGTCTATCCCGTCAACCTTCTTATTGTTAGAGCTACATTCTCCTTCAAATATTTGGTCTAATCCCAGAGAGGTAATTTCGGAAGCGCTATTATCATCGTTTATTTGATTAAAAGAAAACTCCACCATAGCTTCGATGTCATCTTCCGTTAAGGAGGATATAATATAGTCGAAATCTTCTTGGGATAATATGGCCGGAATTTCACATGAATCCTGGACGTCGGAGGTGATTTCTACACTGGGAACTTCATCCTCGTCGCTATCCAACGTTATTACTTCAACCACTTTAGAAGAGGAAGGTTGCTGGATGGATAACTCTTTAATACACTTCAAGAATTCTTCAAGGTACTGGTTTGATTCGGTTTCTGTGTTTTCTGACCGCATGTAAAGAACAGATGTTAGTCCTACTTTTATGACGGTCACTTTTCTAAACCCCAAATTCTGCCACCGCTCTCGTTTCACGTACGTGGTGAATTCTCCCGCCACAATCTGAAAGATAAAATAAAAAAAAATTAATTTTTGTTCCTTTTTCTCTGCATTGGGGAAGGAATATCATTTCAAATGTAGTACTACAGAAAACGTTTTACACGCTTGCTGTACTTACGTTAAATACAAAAGCAGCTGGCAAAGTCGAATTATCGACTCCTAGGGTCAACTTCCATGATGCCTTCTTCCTTATATCAGGGGTTATTTGTAAATAACCAGGCGCGAAGTTAGTGCTTTGTTCTTTGTAAATATATTTGACATATCCGGATACTCGAAATCCGATATGTTGAAATATATTTTGATCTGTAAATGAAAGAGAAAGAAATAATGATCAGTTGCCGTAAAATAGTTTAAACACGTGAAATATAAATCATAAGACATGAATCATATGAATAAGAAAATGAATATGTTTCATAGTCAAAAATGTACGTCTTTGTTTATGAGGAGGTTCCTATTCCTAATAGTATGGTTTTCAGCGAACCGTTGTTATTCAAGAAATATGAATTTGTTTTATTAGAAGACGCTTATTTTGAATATGAATAAAAAAAGCTACGTTACTTACCCATAATTCAGCTTTATTATTGTAGTTTTCAAGATAATATCAGAATACAGAACGTCCTTACTGAGATATTGTACAAAATAGAAGGATCGAATAATTCACTATCCACTTTTATATGACTCGCTTGAGGATTATCCAGTATTAACCAATCAAAATTGAGATTGTTGTTATGTAACCCAAGGTTCTCTACTTAACCAATGAAATGCCGTTGTCCTGATCGGACTATGATGACGTCACACAATGGGAAATTCTTCCCTGAATTTTAAAGTTTCGAGAAATCAAAATTCTAGACGGTTGTTGAAACTAAATTCATATTGTTTGCGAAAATAATGTCGCATATCTGAAGGGAAATCCAACAGAATTTTTTTGCAAATTTACGTGCATAATTCTATCCTCATTATGGAAACAACAATGACATTAACAAAACAAAAACTGAACACCGCTACTAAAGAAAGTGTAATGATAATTTCCATAATATATCCAGTAAATCTATCTACAATATTGCTAGATTTTATTCAACATTATTATTATTATTATTATTATTATTATTATGATCTTAAAATTGAAATTATGCATTTTTGAAGGCTTCCTGAAATAAAACCTTTTACAAAATTGCGATAAAATGTAAGAGGCTTATATGGATAAATATTTAGAAAATATTATATAATATTTTCTAAATATTTATCCATAAAAGCGTCTGATATACTCAGATACTGTGGAATGTGATAACCTCAAGTCAAGGGCTATCGTATTCACTTTCTTTCCGCCTTCATACTTCTGGATAACTTTCATTTTACACTCTAAATCAATAGTTTTCCTCGACTGTTTAGCTGGCGTATCTGTAGATGAAGGCATTTTCCTTTACTAGACGTTTAATGGGTAGTATTTCCGTAGCATTTTAATTGATACACCACGCGCAACAGATGCTTGAAAGCGACTGAGTGGATGTGAGAGATAGTTATCGTACGATAACTATCGTATCCCATAGTTATCGTACGCGCAGCTGCCTGATTTATTATTAATTAATTAATTTTTTTTTATGATCGTAAGTCGACTAGGTGTATTGCTACTCGTATCATTTTTTATATTCGTGGTCCATCCGCACGCATATCATTCCTGAAATTGAGTTTCATGGATTTTATTGAAGTTTCAGATCATTACTAAGATTCATTGTGCCATCACAATTTCGGCTTAAATCAAATCCACAAATTAGTTGTTAATATTTGGAAAAAGTATGAAAGCCTTCTATTGTTGACTGTGCGCTCCATTACTTTAATATTTATTCCTCCTTCTCCTCTTATCTCGCAATTTTGTTTTGTTCTTCTTAACGTCAGTATAATCTGGATAAAAAAAGCACATTAGCCAATATTTCAGTGAATGACAAGCCAATGATACAAGATGATTTATGAGGCACTTTCTTGCTACGTCTCACGATAATTTAGCAAATTAATTTAGTTTAGCATCATGCATTTCATTTTCTGATGTTTATCTGAATTACAAAGAAAACACGAAAGGATCAAAATTGCTACAGCAGACAATCATAAAGTTCCCTTAGCGGTGAATGTGGAGCGAACCATGTGGCGCAAGCACGGTGTGGCTTCTGATCTTCTCTTCCAAAACTTTGTTTATATTTCCTCTTAATTCAGCTTTTGTGACAAAGCTAAAAACGATATAATACAAGATCACGTGATGAAATGAGCAAATAATGATTCAAATGGAAATTTTAAATGGCTATCAACAATGGCTGCAGTTTGAATGCATATTGTTGATCTTCTACAGCCAACAAACATTCAGGTTTCAAACGATAGACGAAGACAAAAGTTGATTATTGTCCTCTCTTCTGCTCTAATATGTATAATATGCCGTTTTCTATTCTATCACGTGTCATGTTAAGATTAATTAATATAATCTATTTTGAATTAATATAATTAACTAAATTTGGGAACGCAAACATAAAAAAAGCTCATAGTGTTTTTTTAATTTGCTCTTTCTGGCCCTTTGGATTCTGATTATGCACTTCTATCTCTGGCATTATTATTATTATGAGTGTCATAAGAAGATTTCGATATAACTGTAATGTTAACCAATAGAATAATCTTGGTGGCATACCAAGCTTCATGCAAATACATGTATAATGATGAAGTACGGGTAAACAGAGCACAATCTGTTTACCCGTACTTCAAAGAATCGCTCACACGGGATCTTCTCTGTGTACCACATAACCAGAGAAGATCCCGTGTGAGCGATTCTTTGTTTCATGACGGGAAGTTCAATAAATGAAATAATGAAATTAACGATAACGCAGTTGAAATTCGTAAAAAGGAGAATTCCATGATGAAACTCACAGTACAATAACAAGTCCAGCTGAGTTATTTTTCTTCATAAGAATATTTTTCTTGCAACACACACACACACACACACACACACACACACACTGTAATGCAATGGAGCATGTAGGAATATATTACCTCCTGGTAGGGTTACTATTGGGAGGAAAATGTAAACACACACGCAAGCAAGCGACAGCTTCCAGAAATAAACTTTTGTGCCTTTTTTTTTCTTTTCCCAAGAAGAACCATTCTTTTCTGTGCGTGACTCGATTAAGAAGTGGAAGGAATGTCTGTTAATACGAGAGTGAACCCACAGCAATATATTTCAAATCACTCGGTGTTGTAACGGACAGTTCCTAAGCGATAATCACAGATTAATGGTCGCTGACAGTAACCCATATACGGATGGTTCAGCTATCTGTTCAAAATTCGAGTGTTAAGCGAATGGCTTTAAAGAGCATAACCTGCTGCTATGAAAGCGAAAACACGTCCCAAGTGCTTATCGTCGAAATCGTGCAAATTAGATTCTCTTTGTAAATCGCATTCTGAAGCAAATGTTTTTATTTATTTTTTTTTTAATTTATTTATGGCGACATTTACATTATACTGCGACGGCAATGGACATGTCATGACACTTCATTCCTAGAACATAATTTACATAGTTTCTGAAAAGATTATGAAAGTCGATCCTACAGTCTGCAAAATTTGTAATTTCCATATCAGATTAATCTGGGCTCGAAAATTTCTTGTAGAAGCGTCGCAGCTTCATCTTAATGTGATTAAAATCACCAAAACGTAGTTTGTAATGGTGTGCTAGGTCAAACCTTGCTTCAGCTCCAATCAAAAAGAATTTATTCTTCTGCTTCAATCCGACTATTTTCTTTTAAATCGTATAATTTCTTAGCAACTGCATGAGGATTCTGCTGGGATGAGCAACAGCTGATTTTTGAGATTTTACCCTTTACTTACTAATCAGGGTAACAATTAGCAATGCTGAACCAAGGAAGTTAACTGAGGTTCGGCTGTTGCTGTTATCCTGGGTGTGAGTTTTTGAGTTCGCTCCCTTAGGGTTTTTGCCTTAAGGGAGCACCTTGAGTCTCCGGGGAGGGTGTTCTCCGGCACGGCCCGCTGAGGGGTTCTTCTCGGAGAATTATTTTCCTATGAATTTGAGCGGTTCTTTTCAGTGGTCAGGGAGCCCGATGAGGTGCTAGGACTGGGCAGCCGACACTGAGTGGAACCAATTGAGCGGTTCTGCTCAATCAGGGAGCCCGACGGGGTACTAGTTAGGGGAGCCTGTCACCGAATGGAACCAACACTGAAATATGGACGGTGTTTCACCCACTATGGAATGGCCTAGAGATCGTCTGATTTTTTTAGATTTTACCCTTTACTTTCTAACCAGGGTAACGAATGGCCATGCTGAACCAAGGATGTTAACTGAGGTTTGGCTGTTGCTGTTATCCTGGGTTATGAGTTTCTGAGTTCGCTCTCTTAAGGTTTTTGCCTTAAGGGAGCACTTTGAGTCTCCGGGGAAGGTGTTCTCCGGCACGGCCCGCTGAGGGGTTCTTGACGGTGAATTATTTTCCTCGGAATTTGAGCGGTTCTGCTCAGTTGTTGGGGAGCCCGTCACTGAGTGGAACCAACGCTGAGATATGGACGGTCTTTCGACCACTATGGGGTGGCCTAGAGATCGTCCGTTTTTTTGAGATTTTACCCTTTACTTACTAATCAGGGTAACAATTAGCAATGCTGAACTGAGGTTCGGCTGTTGCTGTTATCCTGGGTGTGAGTTTTTGAGTTCGCTCCCTTAGGGTTTTTGCTTTAGGGGAGCACCTTGAGTCTCCGGGGAAGGTGTTCTCCAGCAGGGCCCACTGAGGGGTTCATGTCGGTGAATTGTTTTCCTAGGAATTTGAGTGGTTCTACTCAGTAGTCGGGGTGCTTGGACGGGGCTGCCGACACTGAGTGGAACCAACGCTGAGACATGGACGGTCTTTCGCCCACTATGGAGTGGCCTAGAGAACGTCCGATTTTTTGAGATTTTACCCTTTACTTACTAATCAGGGTAACAATTAGCAATGCTGAACTGAGGTTCGGCTGTTGCTGTTATCCTGTGTGATGAATTTTTGAGTTCGCTCCCTTAGGGTTTTTGCCTTAAGGGAGCACCTTGAGTCTCCAGGGAGTGTATTCTCCGGCACGGCCCGCTGAGGGGTTCTTGTCGGTGAATTATTTTCCTCGGAATTTGAGTGGTTCTGCTCAGTAGTCGGGGAGCCCGTCGCGGTGCTAGGATGGGACAACCGACACTGAGTGGAACTAATGCTGAGCGGTTCTGCTTAAACGGGGAGCCCGTCGGGGTGCTAGGACGGGGCGGCCGTCAATGAATGGAACCAACGCTGAGACATGGACGGTCTTTCGCCCACTATGGAGTGGCCTAGAGATCATCCGATTTTTTGAGATTTTACCCTTTACTTACTAATCAGGGTAACAATTAGCAATGCTGAACCAAGGAAGTTGAACTGTTGCTGTTATCCTGGGTGATGAGTTTTTGAGTTTGCTCTCTTAAGGTTTTTACCTTAAGGAAGCACTTTGAGTCTCCGGGGAAGGTGTTCTCAGCACGGCCCGCTGAGGGGGTCTTCTCAGTGAATTATTTTCCTCTGAATTTGAGCGTTCTTCTCAGTGGTCAGGGAGCCCGATGGGGTGCTAGGACTGGGCGGCCGACACTGAGTGGAACCAATTCAGCGGTTTTGCTCAGTTGGGTTGATAGGACGGGGAGCCCGTTGAGTGGCACCAACGCTGAGATATGGATGGTCTTTTGCCCACTATGTTGTGGCATAGAGATAATCCGTTTTTTGAGATTTTACCCTTTACTTACTAATCAGTGTAACAAATGGCAATGCTGAAACAAGGAAGTTAACAGAGGTTTGGCTGTTGCTGTTATCCTGGTTGATGAGTTTTTGAGTTTGCTCCCTTAGGATTTTTGCCTTAAGTGAGTACTTTGAGTCTCCAGGGAAGGTGTTCTCCAGCATGAGCGGTTCTTCTCAGTGGCCGCGGAGCCCGTCACTGAGTGGAACCAACGCTGAGATATGGACGGTCTCTCGCCTACTATGAAGTGGTCTAGAGATCGTATGATTTTTTGAAATTTTTCCCTTTACTTACTGTTCAGGGTAACAATTAGCAATGCTGAACCAAGGAAGTTAACTGAGGTTCGGCTGTTGCTGTTATCCTGTGTGATGAGTTTTTGAGTTCGCTCGCTTAAGGTGTTTGCCTTAAGGGAGCACTTTGAGTCTCCGGGGAAGTTGTTTCCCGGCATGGTCTGCTGGGGGGTTCTTGTCGGTGAATTATTTTCCTTGGAATTTGAGTGGTTCTTCTCAGTGGTCGGGGAGCCTCTCACTAAGTGGAACCAATGCTGAGATATGGACTTTCTTTTGCCCATTATGGAGTGGCCTAGAGATCGTCTGTTTTTTTAGATTTTACCCTTTACTTACTAATCAGGGTAATGATTATCAATGCTGAACCAAGGAAGTTAGCTGAGATTCGGCTGTTGCTGTTATCCTGGGTGATGAGTTATTGAGTTCGCTCCCTTAGGGTTTTTGCCTTAAGGGAGCAATTTGAGTCACCAGGGCAGGTGTTCTCAGCACAGCCCGCTGATGGGTTCTTGTCGGTGAATTATTTTCCTCAGAATTTGAGCGGTTCTGCTCGGAGTTCGGGGAGCCCATCACTGAGTGGAACCAACGCTGAGATATGGACAGTCTTTCGCCCACTATGGAGTGGCCTAGAGATCGTCTGTTTTTTGAGATTTTACCCTTTACTTACTAATCAGGGTAACAAATGGCAATGCTGAAACAAGGAAGGTAACAGAGGTTTGGCTGTTGCTGTTATCCTGGGTGATGAGTTTTTGAGTTTGCTCCCTTAGGGTTTTTGCCTTAAGTGAGCACTTTGAGTCGGGAAGGTGTTCTCCAGCATGGCCCCCTGAGGGGTTCTTTTCGCTGAATTATTTTCTTTGGAATTTGAGGGGTTCTGCTCAGTGTTCAGGGAGCCCGTCGAGGTGCTAGGCCAGGGTGGCCGTCACTGAGTGGAACCAATTGAGCGGTTCTGCTCAGTCAGGGAGCCCGACGGGGTGCTAGTTAGGGGAGCCTGTCACCGAATGGAACCAACACTGAGATATGGACGGTGTTTCACCCACTATGGAATGGCCTAGAGATTGTCCGATTTTTTGAGATTTTACCCTTTATTTTCTAACCAGGGTAACGAATGGCCATGCTGAACCAAGGAAGTTAACTGAGGTTTGGCTGTTGCTGTTATCCTGGGTTATGAGTTTTTGAGTTCACTCTCTTAGGATTTTCGCCTTAAGGGAGCACTTTGATTCTCAGGGAAAGGTGTTCTCTGGTACGGCCTGCTGAGTTGTTTTTGTCGGCGAATTATTTTAATTAGAAGAATTTGAGCAGTTCTGCTCAGTCTGGGAGCTAGGACGATGAGGCCGTCTCTGAGTGGAACCAACGCTGAGATATGGATGGAATTTCGCCCATAATGGAGTGGCCTAGACATCGTCCGATTTTTTGAGATTTTACCCTTTACTTACTAATCAGGGAAACAATTAGCAATGCTGAACCAAGGAAGTAAAATGAGGTTCAGCAGTTGCTGTTATCCTGAGTGATGAGTTTTTGAGTTCGCTCCCTTGTGGTTTATGCCTTAAATGAGCACTTTGAGTCTCCGTGGAAGGTGTTCTCCTGCACGGCCCGCTGAGAGATTTTTGTTGGTGAATTATTTTCCTCAGAATTTGAGCGGTTCTGCTCATTCGGGGAGCTAGGTCGGGGAGCCCGTCACTGAGTGGAACCAATGCTGAGATATGAATGATCTTTCGCCCACTATGGAGTTGCCTAGAGATCATCTGATTTTTTGAGATATTACCCTTTACTTCCTAATCAGGGTAACAATTAGCAATGCTGAACCAAGGAAGTTAACTGAGGTTCGGCTGTTGCTGTTATCCTGGGTGATGAGTTTTTGAGTTCGCTTCCTTATGGTCTTTGTCTTAAGTGAGCACTTTGAGTCTCCTTGGAAGGTGTTCTCCAGCACGGCCCACTGAGAGGTTATTGTTGGTGAATTATTTTTCTCGGAATTTAAGCGTTTTGCTCAGTCGGGGAACTAGGAAGGGGAGCCCATCACTGAATGGAACCAATGATGAGATATTGATGTTCTTTCGCCCACTATGGAGTTGTCTAGAGATCGTCCTATTTTTTGAGATTTTACCCTTTACTTTCTAATCAGTGTAACAATTAGCAATGCTGAACCAAAGAAGTTAACTGAGGTTTGGCTGTTGCTGTTTTCCTGGGTGATGAGTTTTTGAGTTCGCTCCCTTAAGATTTTTGCCTTAGGCGAGCACATTGAGTCTCGTGAGGAAGGTGTTCTCCGGCACCGCCCGCTGAGGGGTTCTTGTCGGTGATTTATTTTCCTCGGAATTTGAGTGGTTCTGCTCAGTTGGGGAGGTAGGACGGGTAGCCCGTCAATGAGTGGAACCCAACGCTGAGATATGGACAGTCTTTCACCCACTATGGAGTGGCCTAGAGATCGTCATATTTTTTGAGATTTTACCTTTTACTTACTAACCAGGGTAACAAATGGCGATGCTGAACCAAGGATGTTAACTGAGGTTCTGCTGTTGCTGTTATCCTGGGTGATGAGTTTTTCAGTTTGCTCTCTTAAGGTTTTTGCATTAAGGGAGCACTTTGAGTCTCCGTGGAAGGTGTTCTCTGGCATGGTCTGCTGAGTGGTTCTTGCCGGTGAATTATTTCCCTCGAAATTTGAGTGGTTCTGCTCAGTCGGAGACCTAGAATGGGGAGCCCGTCACTGAGTGGAACCAACGCTGAGATGTGGACGGTGTTTCTCCCACTATGGAGTGGCCTAGAGATCGTCCGATTTTTTGAGATTTTACCCTTTACTTACTAATCAGGGTAACAATTTGCAATGCTGAACCAAGGAAGTTAACTGAGGTTCGGCTGTTTCTGTTATCCTGGGTGATGAGTTTTTGAGTTCGCTCCCTTAAGGTTTTTGCCTTAAGGGAGCACTTTGAGTCTCCAGATAAGGTGTTCTTGCCAGTGAATTATTTTCCTCCGAATTTGAGAGGTTCTGCTCAGTGGTAGGGGAGCTCATCACTGAGTGAAACCAATGCTGAGATATGGACGGTCTTTCACCCACTATGGAGTGACCTAGAGATCGTCCGATTTTTTGAGATTTTACCCTTTAATTACTAATCAGGGTAACAATTAGCAATGCTGAACCAAGGAATTTAACTGAGGTTCAGCTGTTGCTGTTATCCTGGGTGATAAGTTTTTGAATTCACTTCCTTAAGGTTTTTGCCTTAAGGGAGCACTTTGATTCTCCATCATGGCCCGCTGAGGGGTTCTTGTCGGTTAATTATTTTCCTCGGAATTTGTGCGGTTCTACCCAGTCGAGGAGCCCGTCGGGGAGCTAGCACGGGGAGCCCATCACTGAGTGGAACCAACGCTGAGATATAGATGGTCTTTTGCCCACTATGGAGTGTCCTAGAGATTGTCCGATTTTTTGAGATTTTACCATTTACTCACTGATCAGGGTAACGATTAGCAATGCTGAACCAAAGAAGTTAACCGAGGTTCGGCTGTTGCTGTTATCCTGGGTGATGAGTTTTTGAGTTCGCTCCCTTAAGGTTTTTACCTTAAGGGAGCACTTTGAGTCTCTGAGGAAGGTGTTCTCCAGCACGGCCCGCTGAGGTGTTCTTGTCGGTGAATTATTTTCCTCGGAATTTGAGCAGTTCTGCTCAGTCGGGGAGCTAGGATGGGGAGCTCGTCACTGATTGGAACCAACGCTGAGATATGGACGGTCTTTTGCCCCCTATGGAGTGGCCTAGAGTTTGTCCGATATTTTGAGATTTTACCCTTTACTTACTAATCAGGGTAACAATTAGCAATGCTTAACCAAGGAAGTTAACTGAGATTTGGCTGTTGCTGTTATCCTGGGTGATGAGTTTTTGGTTCGCTCCCTTAAGGTTTTTGCCTTAAGGGAGCACTTTGATTCTCCGGGGAAGTTGTTCTCCAGCACGGCCCGCTGAGGGGTTCTTGTCGGTGAATTCTTTTCCTCGAAATTTGAGCGGTTCTGCTCAGTTTTCGGTGAGCCCGTCACTGAGTGGAACCAACGCTGTGATATGGACGGTCTTTCGCCCACTATGGAGTGGCCTAGAGATCGTCCGATTTTTTGAGATTTTACCCTTTACTTACTAATCAGGGTAACGAATGGCAATGCTGTAGCCAATGAAGTTTTAACTGAGGCTCAGCTATTGCCATTTCCTAGCCATGACTAGAGCTTTTTAGCTCAATAACACTCCATCCACACAGATTTTCTTCATTCAGATGACGGGATAATGAGTCAAGGACTCAGTCCATCGCCCAGTTCTTTTAAGAACTTTAAGAACTACATGTAGGAATGATGATTCCTCCTTTTTATTTCGCATTATGTTATTAAGTTTCGCTTAGTATTATATGATATTGTATTATATTATTAGGAGTTTTCCTTTCATAGGTCGTGATATGATATTGTATTATGTATTATATTAGGAGGTTTCCCTTCATATTGTATTATTAATTAGGAGGTTTCCCTTCATAGGTCGTGATATGATATTGTATTATGTATTATATTAGGAGGTTTCCCTTCATATTGTATTATTAATTAGGAGGCTTCCCTTCATAGGTCGTGATAATCTTTCGTCTTTTACTAAAGATTAACGTGAGCTTGGGTGACGAATGGTAATGCTATATATAGCCCATGAAGTTTTAAAAGAGGCTTGGCTCTTGCTGTTACCCCTTAGAGATTCTCAAATGAGTGGCTCTGCTAGGCGGTGGGGGAACGTGACAGGGTGTAGATTCTACCGGTTTTCCAAGATTCGGGCTTGGTCCTACGGATCGCTCATCCATGGGATCTTACACCGCGTCTTAACATTATCCAGGAGGGGCTACGGCGCCAAAATCCTGACCGGCAGGCCGTTTCTCCTTGAATTCTGATGACTCGAAAGGGGTCCCCCCGGCCCCTAAGGTAGCCCCTGAGTGTCGAGTCTTCAAAATGGGGATACGCCTAAGACGCTCAACTCCCCCCGTGTTCCGGACTGGTAGGCCGGAAACTCAGGCCCCTGAGTTTCAAAAAACATGACATAAAAAGGCCTATCATTTTATATATATATAGGGTAAATTATATGTGTGTTTTATTAATTCTTCAGTACGTTTAGAACACGGGTCGCCAAACTTCTTTGACCGTCGACTTCTTCAAGAGTTTCTTGACTTTTTATCGACCCCCTCTATTTTACTATTACGCAATTATGACAGGACAAGCAAAAAAGACGCTTATGTGAGTTTCTAGATTGTTTATTTTATAGTTACAGTGTTTCTTGTATGTATAATATAGTATATATTATTATATTGGCATAACGTCAAAAGGGATACGTTTTTGTTTTTGACGTCCTTCTTAACATTACATTTTTGATAGGAGGGATACATAATATATAAAATATAAAATTTAATTTAGATAACAAAATAATAATAATACAATCTTCCTATAGGTATATATAGGCTGTACCACGGACATCCGTTTATTAGTAAATATGTCATTTTGGCCTACATAATTGGCCTCCGTAACTATTTTCATGACCTTGCTCCATCTTCCAGGTCCTATTCATGTTACTGTTCCCACGATTCACTCTTAATTGCGTTTTCATTCAGGATGGAGGTAATCCAAGTTAACCGAATTAAATATTACCCATACAATGAAGTCTTATATTTTTCTATCGACCACTGGGGGTCGATGGCGACCACTGGTTTAGAATAACAAGTGTGATCTTTATTTGTGGAATATTTCATGCACCTGAGCATACTTTTCTGTAGAGCGTTTCATTATTAAGGCTAATAATTCGTTGACGTGGTGCTGTTGGATTCATGCACAGAAGTAGATCGATATGTTTCTTTTATCCGATAACGGAAATATTGTTTCGGTATCATCGAAATGATGCATTTGTGTAGCATAACAATAAAATAAAAAAGACAGACAAGTGATGCTATTATTCGGTTATTACGCAAGTACTTCTTGGAATATTTCGCTGGAATAAAAACATGGAAATACGATAAGGCAAATGCCCCACCTAGGGGTAAAACTGAATTAGAGAAAATCAGAATAATCTGCTACGCGTAATACTGACACTTAACGAATAAACAAAACACGCAGCATATTTACAGCGCATCCGTGCTGTAAATATGCTGTGTGTGTTATATGAACGGTAATATTTTAAAATTAATTTCAATCATGCTATCTTTCCAGGTAGGTGAGGTGCATTGAAACCACTCAGCCTCCGATTTAATAATAAATGAATTTAATTATCTGCTTAGGAAGCATTACGTGATGTGTTCGATTAAATATAGAATTAAAAAGCTAATCTCTCTCTCACCAGGGAATTCTCCAATATTTCTAAAATGAACTTTTTCTTGAAACTCTTCTCTCTCTCTCTCTCTCTCTCTTTCCCTCTCTCTCTTTATTGTCTACCTCGAATGAATAATGCAAGGTACTGTATTTCGTCTGTTATGCGGGCAAATGCCTCATAGAGTCGCTTTCAGTAACGAGCAAATAATCCAACCGTCCATCACAAGTTCTCATCTACCGTAAACGCATGAGCTCAAGGAATATCCCCATTGGGTTTTATTTCGACAAAATATTCATGTAATGGCCTTCTTCGATCCTCGTTTTACAGAACTCTTTTTGAAAAATGATGATCACGTGCTTTTACCTCGTAATGTTCAAAGTCAATTTTTCCCGAGAGAAGGTCACTCAGAAATCTGGAAAACTCAAACGGCTGTTCGTATGAAAGTAGGAAGGTGTGGAAAAAAGTTGCAATGGTTTTTAGTCAAGTAAACAACATCATTGCTCTTTGTACTTCATATCCTTTCGATCGCGAAGGGGGGGGGGGGGGGGAACTCCGATGATATCGTTATTCATTGACCTTTCAACTTCGGCTTCTAGAAATAAGAATATATAATCAATATGAGGTATTTTTATTTGTTTGTTGCAAACTGTTTGATGGCCTGTGGCAGTTATTTGGGATGCCGAACCTGATTTATGCTATCTTCTTTATTTTCGACGTCTCTTTGGTGTTAAGAGGTGCGGATCTCCACCGACCTTTCTGTCTGGCCTACATGGCAAATGCCACAAGAACAATGAAAACTCATAAACGCCTGGTTTTTTCCATGGGAGAAGGTAGAGGGTTTGTTGAATGTAAGAATCTGGTGGTATACAATAGTAAAGAAAAGCTACTTTTAATGTTGTTCTATGGCAACGTAGCCACTTTGTGACATTCTTGATGTGAGATTGCGTGATTGTATTCTTAAAATATTAAGTACGTGAGTTGTCTGAGATGTATTAGAATATTTTGATCGTCTTAGGTTCATTACCATTGAGGGTGAGGTTATGTCTCAGATAATGAAGTTCTTCCTATTATAATAACGGAATTAACTCACGTAAAATATTCTTTATTAGTAGTATCACAGGCATCATGGGTATAAGCACAAAGGCTAAATAAAATTCACAGAGCACCACCTAAGTTGCCTAAGGTAAAATTTCCTAAATCGTAAATTTATTTCCAAAAAATAAAATGGTAATTCTTTTTGTGATCATCCAGTTCAATAGTTAATTTTATATTGATCTGCAAGATGTTCAGACAGTTTGAAATGAATCAAGCCATTCATTGTTCTTTGCCAAATAGGAAAATATCATCAATGTAACATAATCAAGTTTTTGGTTTCTTCAAATTTGTTTTAACAGCATTCCCTTCGAAATTTTCCATAAAGAAGTGGGCCAAGGCTGGAGATAGGAAGGAACACATAATTGTTTTTTTGTTTCCGATATTTGTCCTAAAATATGAAAATATGTGGTCCATGTGATGCTTGAATAGTACTGTGTCCAAGAGGAAAAGGTTTACAAACAGTTCCACGGTGTCGCCTCTTGTGGAAAGACAGACTACACCTAAACTTGCTAGCATGTCAGTAGGCTCTGTGTTTAAATCGTTTACCTTTTCAATAAGATGCAGGCTATTCTGTTACGGCCAATTGTAGATGGGAGAGATTCCGCAACCTCAAACTTGGCAAATTATTTGTCCAGTCTAGTAGCTTCATACATAGGAACGACAGAATGATATGTGAAGAATCGTTTACGTTTTATTGAATGGTGAAAGATTTAAATAGAGCCTTCTGACATTAAGAGCAAGTTTAGATGTAGCCCACACCGTCCCATGAAAAAGCCAAGAATCTATGAGATTCATTGCTCTTGTGGGATTTGCTATTCAGGCCAGACGGGAAGGTCGGGGGGAGATCCGCATGTCTAAACACCTGAGCGGCGTCAAAATAAGAAGAGAGAATAAATCAGGTTTTGCATCCCATACAACTACCACAAGCCATCAAGTAGTTTGGCGAGAAATGCATTATAATGATCATATTTATTTTACAAGAAAGTTCAAGGAAGCCTCTGAAATGCTGCGATTCCCCACACAGTGTAATAAAAATCAAGGCTTAATCTGACATCAAGTTGGGATTGCTGCTATTAAAAATCTAACTGCCGCGGACTTAGGACACGCGCGATGGCACAGAAAGTTACAGGAACAACCAGCATTGTACCAACCCATATACAGCAATTACTTTATCGTTTTTATTCTGGTTATCAACAGTGAAGTTCTGGTAACATCTAATACGTGTAATTAATTGTTTCTAGCCTCCTTTCGAGACATCTTTTTCTAATACCCCTGACGACGTAAGTCAGACGACTTACGAAACTTGTAGGCTTATATTTTTATTAAACTCATTATCTTAAAACATGCAGTCTCGATACCGTAAGCAGTCTACAGAAATTGTATCCGATTAAATGTTTATTGTTGCAAATTCGTCGAAGCTGAGGAGAATTATGGCGTATTTCATATTTTATACATCGTGCGCAATTTTGCTAATTTTATGTACTCCTTAACTATGACATTCGCTCCCCCCTCCTCCCCGGTCTCACAGGCGTCAAGAAAAAAAAAAAAAAACAGAAATGACGTCTTTCTGTTTCTAAACGAGTTTAAAAAAAAAAAAGGAGGGGGGGGGGAAGAAATGTGATACAAACAGAGTAAAAAAAAAAAGGTGCGAGGTTTCCGTGTATTTGGTTCTTCTTTTTATTTCTAAGAACATAGCGAAATAGGAAGAAAAAACTTCTTTTTTCACTCTCTTCCTACTGCGCGACTCCTTTTCTAGAATTTCAAAGCTTTTCTCACCCACTGGGAATTGCGATATTAGAAGGAACGAGAAAAATGTTGTTTGCTGGGAGCCGTACAAAAAAAAAAAAAAAAAAAAAACGAACGCACGAATGTAAATTACCCATATTGCCATTGCTATGGAAACGTCGGTGTGTTTGTACGTGTACGAGTGCGTGCGCACTCGCGGGCTTAAAATCTCAGCACGTGCCACAAAGTAAAGAACCCATTCGGATACTTAAGTATAAAGAGCTAATAAGCTTCATTTCGGCAATGAAAACATTACTTAAATTAAGGGGATATTAAATCCCACATAGTTTTAAAACCGAATAAGAAACTCAAAGATTGGAATCAGAGAGTTTCTTGCCGAATATAGTAAACTATAAAGTATCGGCGACACTAGCGTTAGCCAATGCAAGTGATCCTAGTACGTAGTACAATACCGGACGACTCGTTGCAAAGGTGGCGGAAGTTCAGATCGCAATTCTTAGGTATTTTCCATAATGTAAAACCACATTTCCTAGGAAATGTATGCTGTTATTACATTATGGAGGGAGGTCACTACCAAGACCAGTTTCAGCCTTTTTTGAGGCTTCATCAGTGAGTAGCTTACTACATTCGGCAAGAAACTCTGATTCCAATCTTTGAGTTTCTTATTCTGTTTTAAAACTATGTGGGATTTAATATCCCCTTAATTTAAGTAATGTTTCCATTGCCGAAATGAAACTTATTTGCTCTTTATACTTAAGTAACTTAATGGTTGCACCTGTTTGGAAAACTCGTTCGCAGAGTACATAAGTTCTTTTCGCTATACACTTTGGTATTAGGTCTAGCTACTCACTGATGAAGCCTCAAAAAAGGCTGAAACCGGTCTGGGTAGTGACCTCCCTCCATAATGTAATAACAGCATACATCTCCTAGGAAATGTGTTTTTACATTATGGAAAATACCTAAGAATAGCGATCTGAACTTCCCCCACCTTTGCAACGACTCGTCCGGTATTGTACTACGTACTAGGATCACTTGCATTGGCTAACGCTAGTGTCGCCGATACTTTATAGTTTACTATATTCGGCAAGAAACTCTCTGATTCCAATCTTTGAGTTTCTTATTCGGTTTTAAAACTATGTGGGATTTAATATCCCCTTAATTTAAGTAACCCATTCGGATTTATTAATAACATCACCTGCCTCAGCGATTCGCGCCCATTTTAGAACAGAGGTGGCAATTAAAAAAAAAAAAAAAACCAGAGAAAGAAAGGCTTATCTTTCTATCCTCTTACTGCGGTGGTCGATCTTTTGTATTCCCTAGCAGAAGCACAAATTTTGTTGAGAAAGTGCGAAAGAAACTATTGAAAGAAAAAAAATACTTTCTTCCATTCATTACTAAGGGATTGAACTTCTGAAATAATCCCGATTTTCTTTAAACGACTTCCATTAAATGCAAATCTCTTCATCTGTCATCGTTTCGGCACACTCGGCGCCTCTGGCTAATTATTCTTCTGCAGATGACCTTGCACATCAATTTTTATACTTGTGTAGGAGAAACGGCTTTTGTTCCTAAAGAAACGCTTCACCCGTCACCGTGGGACGACAACAATGAACTTTGAGCTGCAAGTAAAGCGTGGAAGCAAAGCTAATTCCCTCTAGAGGAATTAGTGGCTTATTTACTTGGTGTAGAGCTCACTTCGTTTGATTTCATATATAAATGGTTCAGAGAGCAAATATGAAAACAGAAGTTTGCAAATTCAAATAGCCAGGATAATTATTTGCTTCATTCCTAAAGAGCGGTATAGTTAAATTCAGAATTTTTCAGTTTTAATATAAGAAAGTTGATATTTAAATCTATTTAGTAAAAAAAATTGATTTGTGTGTTTCCTTTTAGACATGATCAAACTTCCTTTTCATAAGGAACACTTGCTTCCCTTTGTTTTTATGTCCATGAATGATTGGTAACCTAGCATTAGCTCACTCAGGTAGATTTAGTACCTGAATGAGCTAATGGGAGATTGAACGAAAGCTTCGAACATCAGGAAATCAAACATGAATATAGTCAAGTCAGCTCTGGATTCAACAGATTGATATTACGATGAGCGATGCGATTCATCTACCACCAAAAGAGTTCCTTAAACGTTCCAAAGTGGGACTCAAATCCGCAATCTTTTAGTTGGAAATCGCAGCTTTTCGCCGGCCAGTTAGTTATCACGTGTAAAATCACGTGCTAGATTGGGAACTTCGTGGTTGCACTCAAATAGATTTATTTTAAGTACACCTTTTTTTGAAATCGGATACATTAACGGCAGAATAGGCTTTTACGAGGAACTATCATTAAGTACATTTTTTTTTTTTTTGGGTAGATGGGTGAAGCAAAAATGCTTTTCGTATTCCCCGTTTTCTGTAAAGAAAATGTACGGTAGAGTAATATAGGCCTAATAGCTCTGATCATGGCATGAGGATAACAGCAATAGCCGAGCCTCAGTTAAAACTTCATTAGCTATAGCATTCTCACCCACTAACCTCCTTGGATACCTATTTTAGTCGCCTCGTGCGACAAGCATGGGCTACATTGGCGCTATTTTTCCCCTGCCACCACACGGGGTAAATATTATTCAAGTAATAAATAGATAAAGTATATTGATGAATAAAGTTAACAGGTTTGTGAGAGAAAAGTATAATTCTTTAAAACTTTCTTTAACAACTAGTTTTACACAATGAAATTAATTATCGATCTAATAAAACATAAAGTTCTATAGGTTATTGCATTTTTATTTTAAGCATAAGACCACACCAGAACATATATGAAAATGTCTCAAGAACTTGGCAGCAAAGCCATCAATCCTTTGTTTTTTTTTTTGTGGAAAATGACTTCGGTTTCATTTTAAGTTGAATCATTTATACTAAGAAAAATATGATAATCTACATATACGAGTGATTAAGTTAATGTGTATCCTGAGAATGAGAATTTTTAACGAGAACTGAATGCATATTTTTCCACATCACATGACCCAAAAGTTTTACATCCAGTTTATTTAAAACCCACATATATCCTTATATAAAAATTAATACAGGAACACACAATGAGAAAAGGGTCTCAAGAAAAGAAGTGTTTCAGAAAAATGATAAGAATAAAAACACCAAAAGACGTAATATGAATCGAAGTGTTATGGATTCTGTGACTTTTCCTGAAACATAGCAAAACGATTGATAAAACAGGACACTTTAATAGGTGTGGCGTGTTTCTGCCACCTTTCAATAACTCTGAAGGCTAAATTTGGTAAATTGTTTTTGAAATGTTTTCGATTTTATCAAAAATAAGGATGAATGGTGCCATTCGACTATTAAGTGTCTAAGAGCAAATTTTGATTATTTTAGTTACTCAGCAAAAACGGAGAAAAATATCAAAATACCACAGTTAAAATATGGATAAAACTATTTGAAATCTATAATTACTCCCTAATTGGCTAGGAGATGTGTAATAATTTTTGTAAATTAAGAAAGTTAAATTTAACAACCTTAAAATAATCATATACGGGCCCGAATCCCCCAATCGTTTATGTTACATTGATGAGCATACTTGTTTTAGCAGTTTATCATATTCTCTATGGCTCAGCTAATACATTCCTAACTGGGGCTGGATCATATCCAAATTAGGTAACATATACACTGCTTGGAAAGAAATTAACGGACACCCCCATGGGCAGGGTGCATCATGCCATGTAATGTAATGAATTACATTACATGGCACGATTATTGTAACCGGTCTAAATTGAAAGAATATGATGCTCTCAACCGACGCGCGAAAGAGTCGTTGTGGCAGAATGCCTGTCTTTTCGGCAAATTATTGCCAAACTGGGCCATCCCAGGTCAACAATCAGTGACACCATACTGAAATGAAAGTGAAGAGCAAACTGCAAGTGCTACCAGCAGTAAATGACCCACTACTCACGCCAAACGTAAGTTTGGCGAGTGTAGTGGGTCATTTACTGCTGATACGAATGATACAAAGAGTGACACGAATGATAATATGCAAATATCTCCCATTCGTAGGCCGACACGTTCAATACGGAGTTTCGAGCATCTACTGCAACACGAACCTGCACAAAGGAATTCAGAACCGAGGCTCAAAACATGGGTTTGCATGGTAGAACTGCAACATACAAGCTGCACATTGCCCAAACCAACATGCTGTGTCATCTTCAGTGGTGCAAAGAGCGCATTCAGTGGGATGTGAAAGTGTGCAAAGCCGTGTTATGAAACGATGAATCACGAATCACACTGCATCCTCTACAGAGTAGATGGACGGATGTCCAGTGAAGTCTCTTACCAAAGTGTGTAACTCCAAATATGAAATTTGTAGGTGGCAGTGTATGGTCCTGTTTTTCCTGGGACCTCTGTGTTCCACGAACATCGAATTCCGAAAGATATACGACCATTCTGGACAACGCAATGCTTTCTACTTTACGGCGTGTCTACAGATCTGACCAGTGCCTCTTTCAGCAATACGACGTTTCA